>NW_013569945.1:0-318 GCF_000499745.2 Eimeria mitis | reverse complement strand
TTTTATTTTAGGGTTTAGGGTTTAGGGTTTATAATACCTCTAATACCAATCTCCAGTTTATGTTTTGCATGTTCTAGTATATAAGATATGTTGCTGAGGGTTTAGGGTTTAGGGTTTAGGGTTTATAAACCCTAAAGAAATGTTGCTGAGGGTTTAGGGTTTAGGGTTTAGGGTTTATAATACCTCTAATACCAATTTCTAGTTTATGTTTTGCATGTTCTAGTATATAAGATATGTTGCTGAGCGTCTAGGGTTTAGGGTTTAGGGTTTAGGGTTTATAAACCCTAAAGAAATGTTGCTGAGGGTTTAGGGTTTAGG
>NW_013569944.1:28711-29398 GCF_000499745.2 Eimeria mitis | reverse complement strand
TTTGGGGTGTATGCACAGCTTGCTGCATGCAGCAGCAATATATGCTTCTGCTTCCTGCTGCTGCTGCTGCCGCGTCGCCTCCCCCCAGCTGTCTAAGCTCATGTCCGTCAGCGAGCCGTCGAGCCCGTACAGGGGCACAGGGATCTCCAGCTGCAGCAGCAGCAGCAGCAGCAGCAGCAGCAGCAGCAACAGCAGCAGCAGCAGCAGCAAGAACAGCAGCAGCGGCAGCAGTAGAAGATCAAACGCTTTCAAGCCGCAGCACAACAACAACACCGCCAACTGCTACTGCTCCTGCTGCTACTCCTGCTGCTGCTGCTACTCCTGCTGCTGCTGCTGCTACCCCTGCTGCTGCTGCTGCTGCTGCTGCTGCTGCTGCTGCTGCTTACATCTCTATCATCGTCCCCATACACAAGCAGGCCGTAGTCCTTACAGATGCGGTATAGGGGGTTCCCCTCTATGCCGTGTATCCACGAGGCCCCCTGCAGCACACGCAGCAGCAACAAAACTTCTCCTGCTGCTGCTGCTGCTGCTGCTGCTGCTGCTGCTGCTGCAGTAGCTCGTGATGCTCCTGCTGCTGCTGCTGCTGCTGCTGATGTGCAGCGGTGACAGCAACTGCAGCAGCTCAGGTGTCAACTGGCTACCCAACAGCAACAGCACTGCGGTTCTCGCTGCTGCTACTCTCCCTAT
>NW_013569944.1:28404-28611 GCF_000499745.2 Eimeria mitis | reverse complement strand
CTGCAGCACACGCAGCAGCAACAAAACTTCTCCTGCTGCTGCTGCTGCTGCTGCTGCTGCTGCTGCTGCTAAAGTAGCTCGTGATGCTCTTGCTGCTGCTGCTGCTGCTGTTGCTGATGTGCAGCGGGGACAGCAACTGCAGCAGCTCAGGTGTCAACTGGCTACCCAACAGCAACAGCCCTGCGGTTCTTGCTGCTGCTACTCTCC
>NW_013569944.1:28141-28304 GCF_000499745.2 Eimeria mitis | reverse complement strand
AGACCTCCACATACACCCCAAACGAAGACAGCAGCCGCGCCGCGCTGCAGCAGCAGCAGCAGCAGCAGCAACAGCAGCAGCAGAACATAGAAACAGCAAGAAAAAACCAGCAGCAACGTGCAGCAGCAACAACTTATGCAGCAACAAACGCAGAGCCCCACCT
>NW_013569944.1:27740-28041 GCF_000499745.2 Eimeria mitis | reverse complement strand
TGCTGCTGCTGCTGCTGCTGCTGCTGCTGCTGCTGCTGCTGCTGCTGCTCACGAGGTCAAGCCCTTCTATGCCGCCAACCTGCAGGCTGCAGCAGCGGCCCCCAATGCGTCCCCGGGCCTCGAAGACCTCCACATACACCCCAAACGAAGACAGCAGCCGCGCCGCGCTGCAGCAGCAGCAGCAGCAGCAGCAGCAGCAGCAACAGCAGCAGCAGCAGCAGAACATAGAAACAGCAAGAAAAAAACAGCAGCAACGTGCAGCAGCAACAACTTATGCAGCAACAAACGCAGAGCCCCACCC
>NW_013569944.1:27398-27640 GCF_000499745.2 Eimeria mitis | reverse complement strand
TGCACTCCCTAGCCCCTAAACCCTAAACCCTAGACCCTAGACTCTAAACCCTAAACCCTAAACCCTAAACTCTAGCCTGTAAACCCTAAACCCTAAACCCTAAACCCTAATAGGATACCTACCTCATGCCGGAGAGGCCCGCGCCGATGATAGCAACGCGGGTTTGCTGCAGCTGCTGCCGCTGCTGCTTCGACATCTGCTGCAGTGCGCTTGTTCTCCCTACATACAGGCGACGACAGGAA
>NW_013569944.1:27094-27298 GCF_000499745.2 Eimeria mitis | reverse complement strand
ACCCTAAACCCTAAACCCTAGTAAGATCCTCTTGCACCCCCTAAACCCTAAACCCTAAACCCTAAACCCTGAACCCCGATAAGATACTCTTGCACTCCCTAGCCCCTAAACCCTAAACCCTAGACCCTAGACTCTAAACCCTAAACCCTAAACCCTAAACCCTAGCCTCTAAACCCTAAACCCTAAACCCTAAACCCTAATAAA
>NW_013569944.1:22483-24151 GCF_000499745.2 Eimeria mitis | reverse complement strand
TTTTTTTTTTTTTTTTTTTTTGTGTGTATAATATATTTATATTTATATAAGAGTAATATAAATATAAATTAATTTATTTATTTGTTTTATTTTGTCTTTTTACTTTTTATAGAAGCCAATAGATTAAGGAATACACAGGAAGACCGTACCCCTAAACCCTAAACCCTAAACCCTAAACCCTAAACCCTAAACCCTAAACCCTCAAGACGGTGGAAGGCCAGGCAATACACGCAGAGCTTTAGCTAGGGTTTTAGGGTTTAGGGTTTAGGGTTTAGGGTTAGTGTTTACGGTTTGTATTTAGGGTTTTGTTTAAGGGTATGGTTTAGAGTTTGTTGTTAGGGTTTAGGGTTTAGGGTTTAGGGTTTAGGGTTAGGGTTTAGGGTTTAGTGTTGAGGGTTTAGTGTTAGGGTTTAGAAATTGTGGTTAGGTTTATAGTGCTAGGGTTTAGACAGGAGGCTAGGAGCGAGGGTTTAGGGTTTAGGGTTTAGGGTTTAGGGTTTAATAGTACAGGCCGCAGAGCTAGGGTTTACTAGCGACAACTTCTGGGGGTTTAGGGTTTAGGGTTTAGGGTTTAGGGTTTAGCGTCAGCTCTCTAGGGTTTTCAGCTCTTTAGGGTTTTGAACGCAAGGCGTATAGCTAGGGTTTAAGTCTAGGGTTTAGGGTTTAGGGTTTAAGCCCTAAACCCTAAACCCTAAACCCTAAACAATGAGAACCGTAAACCATCAGCCGCCGATGCTTAGGGTTTGTGGTTTGCGGCTAGGCTTCGAAAGGCAAGGTTAGGGTTTAGGGTTTAGGGTTTAGGGTTTTTACGCTAAACACAAACCCTAAACCCTAAACCCTAAACCCTTCAGTGGATGTACACCCCAACCCTCCCTTTATCTGGGGAGTAGCCCCAGCCAAGCACAGCTAGCTGTGGCTAGCTGTGGCTAGCTGCGGCTAGCTGCGGCTAGCTGTAGCTGGCTGTGGCTAGCTGTAGCTGGCTGTGGCTAGCTGTAGCTAGCTGTGGCTAGCTGTAGCTAGCCGTGGCTAGCTGTGGCTAACTATTGTTACCCGTGGCTAGCTGTAGCTAGCCATGGCTAGCTGTGGCTAGCTGCGGCTAGCTACGACTAGCTACGGCTAGCTACGGATATCTGTGGCTAGCTGTAGCTAGCCATGGCTAGCTACAGCTAGCTGTAGCTAGCTGTGGCTAGCTGCTGTCAGTCCTGGGCCCTACTCATATGCAGGGAGCTGCGGAACCCTAAACCCTCAACCCTCAGCTGTGCAACAAAACCCTAAACCCTAAACCCTCAGCAGCGCATATTGTAGCCCGTGCCTCTGCGGTGTACAGACAGCTGCATGTACACCCCAAGCCGCCCCTAGCAGTATATCATCATTTTCAGCAGCAACAGCAGCAGCAGCAGCAGCAGCAGCAACGGCAGCAGCAGCAGCAAGAGGTGTTTTTCTATCTGTTGTCTCTATGAAGATAAACTCAGTTTTAGGGTTTAGGGTTTAGGGTTTAGGGTTTAGGGTTTAGGGTTTAGGTTGTATGCAGAGCATATTTAAGAAGGTCCCTAAGTTAACGATTTCAACAAAAATAGGGTTTAGGGTTTAGGGTTTAGGGTTTACCCCCCAAACCCTAAACCCTAAACCCTAAACCCTAAACCCTAAACCCTAAACCCTAAACCCTAA
>NW_013569944.1:20404-22383 GCF_000499745.2 Eimeria mitis | reverse complement strand
CTAAACAATGAGAACCGTAAACCATCAGCCGCCGATGCTTAGGGTTTGTGGTTTGCGGCTAGGCTTCGAAGGGCAAGGTTAGGGTTTAGGGTTTAGGGTTTTTACGCTAAACACAAACCCTAAACCCTAAACCCTAAACCCTAAACCCTTCAGTGGATGCACACCCCAACCCTCCCTTTATCTGGGGAGTAGCCCCAGACAAGCACAGCTAGCTGTGGCTAGCTGTGGCTAGCTGCGGCTAGCTGTAGCTAGCTGTGGCTAACTCTTGTTACCTGTGGCTAGCTGTAGCTAGCCATGGCTAGCTGTGGCTAGCTGCGGCTAGCTACGGCTAGCTACGGCTAGCTACGGCTATCTGTGGCTAGCTGTAGCTAGCCATGGCTAGCTGTGGCTAGCTGTGGCTAGCTGTAGCTAGCTGTGGCTAACTCTTGTTACCTGTGGCTAGCTGTAGCTAGCCATGGCTAGCTGTGGCTAGCTGCGGCTAGCTACGGCTAGCTACGGCTAGCTACGGATATCTGTGGCTAGCTGTAGCTAGCCATGGCTAGCTGTAGCTAGCTGTGGCTAGCTGTGGCTAGCTGCTGGCAGTCCTGGGCCCTACTCATATGCAGGGAGCTGCGGAGCCCTAAACCCTCAACCCTCAGCTGTGCAACAAAACCCTAAACCCTAAACCCTCAGCAGCGCATGTTGTAGCCGCTGCCTCTGCGGTGTACAGACAGCTGCATGTACACCCCAAGCCGCCCCTAGCAGTATATCATCATCAGCAACAGCAGCAGCAGCAGCAGCAGCAGCAGCAGCAACAGCAACAGCAACAGCAGCAGCAGCAGCAAGAGGTGTTTTTCTATCTGTTGTCTCTATGAAGATAAACTCGGTTTTAGGGTTTAGGGTTTAGGGTTTAGTGTTTAGGGTTTAGGGTTTAGGGTTTAGGGTTTAGGGTCTAGGGTCTAGGGTTTAGGGTTTAGGGTTTAGGGTTTAGGTTGTATGAAGAGCATATTTAAGAAGGTCCCTAAGTTAACAATTTCAACAAAAATAGGGTTTAGGGTTTAGGGTTTAGGGTTTACCCCCCAAACCCTAAACCCTAAACCCTAAACCCTAAACCCTAAACCCTAAACCCTAAACCCTAAACCCTCAGCTCAGTGTAGCGGCAGCAACATGCCGTGTATATTTCTGGGGGTTTTGCCCTCAAAGAGAGAAGACAAACGCCGCAGCTCCTCTAAACAAAGAAAAGCAATAAACGCAGGCCAAGGCTGAGACAAAGCACGCCCGCTCTGCAGCAGCAGCAGCAGCAGCAGCAGCAGCAGCAACAGCAGCAGCAGCAGCAGCAGCAACAGCAGCAGCAGCAGCAGCAGCAGCAACAGCAGCAACAGCAGCAGCAGCAGTAGCAGCAGCAGCAGCAGCAGCACACGCAGAAAATAAACAGTGAAATGCTGCAACTATACCGCCATTGACAAAATCAATACAATCCAGCAGCAGCAACAGCAGCAGCAGCAACAGCAGCAGCAGCAACAGCAGCAGCAGCAACAGCAGCAGCAACAACAGCAACAGCAGTAAACGCAGCAGCAGCAGCAAGCGTAGCAGCAGCAACAGCAAAGGCAGCAGCAGCAGCAGCAGAGGCAACAGCAGCAGCAGAGGCAGCAGCAGCAGCAGAGGCAGCAGCAGCAGCAGCTATGAAGTGCACGTGACCCCTGCAGCAGTGGCAGCACAGAAGCTACAGCAGCAGTCTTCGCAGCAGCAGCAGCAGAAAAAGCAGCAGTAGCAGCAGCAACCACAACAGCAACAGCAACAGCAGCAGCAACAGCAACAGCAACAGCAACAGCAGCAGCAACAGCAGCAGCAACAGCAGCAAGAGCAGCATTTACAGCCACAGCAGCAGCAGCGTCTGCAGCAACAGCTGCAGCTGCTGTTACTGCCCCAACCGATACTGCTGTTGCTGCTGCTCCTGCTCCTGCTGCTGCTGCTGCTGCTGCTGCTGTTGCTGCTGCTCC
>NW_013569944.1:20105-20304 GCF_000499745.2 Eimeria mitis | reverse complement strand
GCTGCTGCTGCTGCTGCTGGTGGTCCTGCTGCTGCTGCTGCTGCTGCTGTGAGCTGAGCGATTGCGGAGAGGTAGCAGTGTCAGCAGAAGAAGGTGGTGAGCTGCTTGTGTCTTGGGTTTCTGCTGCTGCTGCTGTTGAAGCTGCTGCTCCTGCTGCTGCTGCTTCTGCTGCTGTTGCTGCTGCTGCTGCTGCTGCTGG
>NW_013569944.1:17095-17676 GCF_000499745.2 Eimeria mitis | reverse complement strand
GCAGCAGCAGCTACTGCTGCAGCAGCAGCTGCTGCAGCAGCTGCAGCAGCAGCAGCAGCAGCAGCAGCAACAGCAGCACAGCTGCAAAAAACGGCGGTAGCAGCTGCTGAAAGAGCAGCAGCAACACCACGGGCAGCAGCAAGGACAGCAGCAGCACCAAAAGCAGCAGCAGCAGCAACAAAAGCAGCAGCAGCAGCAACAGAAGCAGCAGCAGCAGAAGCAGCAGGAGCGTACGCTATTTGCTGGACGCAGTGCTGCTGCAGCAGCTCCATCTTTTGCTTCATTCTGTCGACCTGCATACACACGGATTGCTGCTGCTGCTGCTGCTGTTGCTGCTGCTGCTGCTGATGTTGCTGCTGCTGCTGCTGCAATCTAATCCAGTGCTGCGGCTGCTGCTGCAGCAGTTGCTGCTTCACATGTTGCTGCTGCTGAGTTTCTGCTGCTGCAGTATCAACATAATACATAGCAGAAGCAACAACAGCACCACCCGCAGCACGAGCACCAGCAGCAGCAGCAACAGCAGCAGCAGCAGCACCACCCGCAGCACGAGCACCAGCAGCAGCAGCAGCAGCAACAGCAGG
>NW_013569944.1:16394-16995 GCF_000499745.2 Eimeria mitis | reverse complement strand
GCTGCTGCTGCTGCTGCAATCTAATCCAGTGCTGCGGCTGCTGCTGCAGCAGTTGCTGCTTCACATGTTGGTGCTGCTGAGTTTCTGCTGCTGCAGTATCAACATAATACATAGCAGCAGCAACAGCAGAACCACCCGCAGCACGAGCACCAGCAGCAGCAGCAACAGCAGCAGCAGCAGCACCACCCGCAGCACGAGCAGCAGCAGCAGCAGCAGCAGCAGCAGCAGCAACAGCAGCAGCAGCAGCAGCAGGACTCACTTCTGCTTCAAGCGTCTGTACTTTCTCTGCCTGGTTTGCTGCTTCTCCCGATCCCCCCCGCAGCATCGACTCCAGCGTACACACACGCTCCAGGGCCCGCTGCTGCAGCAGCAGCAGCAGCAACAGCAGCAGCAGCAGCAATAGCAACACAAACAACAGCAGCAGCAACAGCAACAGCAACAGCAGCAACAGCAACAGCAGCAACAGCAACAGCAGCAACAGCAGCAGCAACAGCAGCAGCAACAGCAGCCAATCCACGCATTTGCATGCACTCGCAGAACCACACCTCAAGCAGCAGCGTCGGCTGCAGCAGCAGCTGCAGCAGCAGCAGCAGCAGCTGCT
>NW_013569944.1:15386-16294 GCF_000499745.2 Eimeria mitis | reverse complement strand
TCCAGCGTACACACACGCTCCAGGGCCCGCTGCTGCAGCAGCAGCAGCAGCAACAGCAGCAGCAGCAGCAGCAATAGCAACACAAACAACAGCAGCAGCAACAGCAATAGCAACACAAACAACAGCAGCAGCAACAGCAACAGCAGCAACAGCAGCAGCAACAGCAGCAACAGCAGCAGCAACAGCAGCCAATCCACCCATTTGCATGCACTCGCAGAAGCACGCCTCAAGCAGCAGCGTCGGCTGCAGCAGCAGCAGCAGCAGCAGCAGCAACAGCAGCAGCAGCAGCAGCAGCAGCAGCATGTAGGTGCCGCAGGTGTTTGGCTTACGAGTTGTGTTTGTAGGCTTCTCTCTCTCCCCAGACAAACAGACACATCAGCAAGCTCATTCAGCAGCTGACCTGCAGCAGCAGCAGCAGCAGCAGCAGCAAAACGCAACAGCAGCAGCAGCAGCAAAACAACAGCAGCAGCAGCAGCAGCAGCAGAAATGAATCGCCGCATGAAACGGTTAGAAGGATTCACTCCCACCACGCAGACATATATACTGTTTCTCTTGCTGCTACTTCTGCTGCTGTTGCTTCTGCTGCTGCTGCCTCTGCTGCTGCTGCTGCTGCTGCTGCTGCTGCTGAGTTTATGTGCAGCAGCCTCACTCTGTCGCTTCTCCAGCTCCGCTGCTTCTGCTGCTTTACGCTGCAGTTCAGCCTTCAGACGGGCATTCTCCTGTAAGCAGCAGCAGCAGCAGCAGCAGCAGCAGCAGCAGCAGTAGCAGCAACAGCAGCAATAGCAGCAGCAGCAACAGCAGCAACAGCAGCAGCAAGTTGAGCACTGCAGCAGCAGCAAACTAATGGGGGTCGACTCCAGGAGCAGGAACTTCTTGCTGCCATCGCAGCACCCTAGTGGAAGCAGCAA
>NW_013569944.1:12225-13519 GCF_000499745.2 Eimeria mitis | reverse complement strand
GCAGGGGGCTGCAGCAGACGCTCAATCTGCTCGCTTGTTGCATTCAACGCACCCGCAAGCTTCACCTGTGTACAGCAGCAGCAGCAGCAGCAGCAGCAACAGCAGCAGCAGCAGCAGCAGCAACAGCAGCGGCAGCAGCAGCAGCAGCAGCAGCAGCACGCCAGCGGTTAGTTTTGCTTCTACGAGACGCACAAAGCCATAGTGCTGCTGTTTCTGCTGCTTCTGCTGCTGCTGCTCCTGCTTCTGCTGCTTCTGCTGCTGCTGCTTCTGCTGCTGCTGCTTCTGCTGCTGCTGCTTCTGCTGCTGCTGCTGCTGCAGATGCTGCTGCTGCTGCTGCTGGTTGCGGGGTGTTTACCTTGAGGAGTTCGTTGGCTGCCTTCTCCGCCGAGAGCGCCCGCTGCTGCTGTCGCTGCTGCTGCTGCTGCTGCAGCTCTGCGTCTGCCAGCTGCAGTTTCAACGCAGCTGCTGAATCCTTTTGGTGCTGCAGCAGCAGCGCGCAAGCGACAATCAGCAGCAGCAGCAGCAGCAGTAAGAGAAACAGCAGCAACAGCAGCAGTAAGAGCAACAGCAGCAGCAGCAGCAGCAGTTGCAGCAGCAGCAGCAGTTGCAGCAGCAGCAGCAGCAACGATCATTATGGCAGTAACAGCAGCATTGAGGTGAATCCGCAGCAGCAACAAATGCAGCATGTTTTCAGTTACTGCTGCTGTTGTTGCTGCTGCTGCTGCTGCTGCTGCTGGTGCTGCTGCTGCATGCATGTCTTACCGCGAGTTCCTGCTGCAGCTGCTGCTGCTGGTGCTGCAGCTGCTGCAGCTCAGCTTCTGCCTGGCGGTTGGTGAACTGCAGCGCCTGCACAGAGTTGACTAGCAGCAGCAGCCACCGACGAAACGCCTCCCGCGTCGGGGTCTCCTCCACCACAAATGCTGCAGCAGCAGCAGCAGCAGCAGCAGCAGCAGCAGCAGCAGCAGCAGCAGCAGCAGCAGCAGCAACAGCAGGTTCTTAACAAACAAGGCTCGTTGTGCGGCAGCCAGCGTTCGCCAGCAGCAGATGCAGCTCCAACAGAAACAGCAGCAGCAGCGTCAGAAACAGAAGCAGCAGCAGCAGCAGCAGCAGCAGCAGCAGCACGAGAAGCAGAAACACCAGCAGGAACAACAAAAGCAGCAGCAACAGAAGCAGCAGCAACCCCAGCAGCTGCAACAACAGCAGCAACAACAAAGGAAGCAGCAGCAACAATAGAGGCAGCAGCAACAACAGAAGTAGCAGCAGCACCGCCACCACCACCACCACCAGCAGCACC
>NW_013569944.1:10670-10986 GCF_000499745.2 Eimeria mitis | reverse complement strand
GCAGCAGCAGCAGCAGCAACAATCGTTGTGGCAGTAACAGCAGCATTGAGGTGAATCAGCAGCAGCAACAGCAGGTTCTTAACAAAAAAGGCTCGTCGTGCGGCGGCCAGCTTTCGCCAGCAGCAGGAGAAGCAGCAGCAGCACGAGAAGCAGAAATACCAGCAGCAACAACAAACGCAGCAGCAACAGAAGCAGCAGCAGCAACACAAGCAGCTGCAACAACAGCAACAACAGAAGTAGCAGCAGCACCATCACCACCGCCACCAGCATCAGCAGCACCATCACCACCACCACCACTACTACCACCACCAGCAGC
>NW_013569944.1:10374-10493 GCF_000499745.2 Eimeria mitis | reverse complement strand
CAGCAGCTGCAGCACCAGCAGCAGCAGCTGCAGCAGGAACTCGCGGTAAGACATGCATGCAGCAGCAGCAGCAGCAGCAGCAGCAACAACAGCAGCAGTAACTGAAAACATGCTGCATT
>NW_013569944.1:8791-10118 GCF_000499745.2 Eimeria mitis | reverse complement strand
CAGCAGCAGCAGCAGCAGCAGCAGCAGCAGCAGCAGCAGCAGGCCCCACATGCTGCGAGTTTCTGCCACTGCATAAGCTCGGAGAGGAGATCCTGGCGCTGCATTTCTGTCTCCTTTAGGTCTCTGCTGCAGTCAAGCAGCAGCTGCTCCTGCTGCTTCTGCTGCTGCTGCAGCTGCTCGTGGTGCTGCAGCTGCTCCTGTCGTCTTGCTGCCTCCACCAGCTGCTGCTGCAGCTCCTCCTTCTCTCGCTGCAGACTCTGCATGCACCAGCAGCAGCAGCAGCAGCAGCAGCAGCAGCGGATGGACTGCAGCAGCAAGACCAAAGCCTCAGCAACTGCAGCAACAGTAGCAGCGGCAGCAGTAGCAGTAGCAGTAGAGGAGCTGCAGCAAGCCAGCAGCAAAAGCAGCAGCAGCAGCAGCAGCAGCAGCAACAGCAGCAGCAGCAACAGCAAAAACTGCAGCAAAGAACCCACAGCGTTGGCCTCTTGAAGCCGCTCCAGGCACTTCCGTTCGTTTATTCCCTGCAGCAGCAGCAGCAGCAGCAGCAGCAGCAGCAGCAGTAGCAGCAGCAGCAGCAGCAGCAGCAGCAGCAGTAGCAGTAGCAACAACAACAGCAGTAGCAACAACAATAGCAGTAGCAGCAACAGCAGCAGAAGTAGCAGCAGCAGCAGCAGTAGCAGCACCAGAGAGACAAAGAAAGAAAAAGGGAGACAGAAAGAGACAAAGAGAGATAGATAAAGAGAGAAAGAAAGAGACAAAGAGAGACAGAAAGAGAGACAGAAAGAGACAAAGAGATAGAAAAGGAGACAAAGAGAGACAGAAAGAGACAAAAGGAGACAAAGAGAGACAGAAAAAGAGACAAAGAGAGAGAAAAGGAGACAAAGAGAGAAAGAGAAAAAGAGAGAAAGAAAGAGACAAAGAGAGACAGAAAGAGACAAAGAGAGACAGAAAGAAAGAGAGAGACAAAGAGAGATAAAAGGAGGCATAGAGAGACAAAAAAGAGACAAAGAGAGACAGAAAGAGACAAAGAGAGACAGAAGGAGACAAAAAGAGACAAAGAGAGACAGAAAAAGAGACAATGAGAGAGAAAGAAAGACAGAAAGAGACAAAGAGAGAAAGAAAGAGACAAAGAGACAGAGAGAAAGAGAAACAGAAAGAAACAAAGAGAGAGAAGAGACAAAGAGATATAAAAAAAGAAACAAAGAGAGACAGAAAGAAAGAGAGACAGAAAGAGACAAAAGGAGACAAAGAGAAAAAGAGAAAGAGAGACAGAAAGAGACAAAAGGAGACAGAAGGAAACAAAAGGAGACAAAAGGAGACAAAGAGG
>NW_013569944.1:6404-6512 GCF_000499745.2 Eimeria mitis | reverse complement strand
GGTTTACATGCGCTGCTACTGCTGCTGTTGTAAGCATGCCTAGAGAGAGAGAGAGGGTGGAGCGAAGGAAGGGGCGTGCTGCTGCTGCTGCTGCTGCTGCTGCTGCTC
>NW_013569944.1:5337-5526 GCF_000499745.2 Eimeria mitis | reverse complement strand
TCTCTATGCTGCTTGCTTCCCACGCTCTCTCAATTGCTGCTGCTGCTGCTGCTGCTGCTGTTGCTGCTGCTGCTGCTGCTGTTGCTGCTGCATCCGTAGAACACTCAGCATCTGCTTCTGCTGCTGCTGCTGTTGCTTGCATGCGAGCTGCAGCAGCAGTTGCAGCACTTTGAACTGCAGCGCCTTCAC
>NW_013569944.1:5107-5237 GCF_000499745.2 Eimeria mitis | reverse complement strand
GCTGCTGCTGCTGCTGCTGTTGCTGCTGCATCCGTAGAACACTCAGCATCTGCTTCTGCTGCTGCTGCTGCTGCTTGCATGCGCGCTGCAGCAGCAGTTGCAGCACTTTGAACTGCAGCACCTTCACCAG
>NW_013569944.1:3841-4179 GCF_000499745.2 Eimeria mitis | reverse complement strand
CTGCTGCTGCTGCTGTTGCTGCTGCTGCTGCTGCTGCTGCTTTGTTGCTGCCTTGCTGCTCAGTTCCAGCTGCTGGTGCGGTTGCCTTGCTGCTGCACCCGCTGCTGCTGCTGCTGCTGCTGCTGCTGCAGCAGCATTCAGGCTGCAGTGCCCAGGCTAGGAGGGGCCTCCGCAGCGGTGGTAGCGCTACCACAGCATTACAAGAGCAGCTGCTGCTGCTGCAGCATCTGCTGCAGCAGCAGCAACAGCAGCAAAGAGAAAAAAATCACGCAGGCGTATCGGCAGCGGTCGGCTACAGGATACCGCAATTTTAATATTAAAAAGCAAAAAAAAAAAAC
>NW_013569944.1:2981-3741 GCF_000499745.2 Eimeria mitis | reverse complement strand
AGCGCTACCACAGCATTACAAGAGCAGCTGCTGCTGCTGCAGCATCTGCTGCAGCAGCAGCAACAGCAGCGAAGAGAAAAAAATCACGCAGGCGTATCGGCAGCGGTCGGCTACAGGAGACCGCAATTTTAATATTAAAAAGCAAAAAAAAAAACAAAAAAAAAATTATATATATAAACCTAGGGGCCCTGTGCATGCAGCAGCAGCAGCAGCAGCAGCAGCAGCAGCAGCAGCAGTAGCCATCGACCCCACCACCTTGTCTAGCTGTCTCACCACCACCTCAGCGCTAGCTGCTAGTCTCTGTTTATTTCTCTTCTCCTCTGCAGCACTTGTATTATATTTTTATTAATTTTTTGTTTCTATGGGGGCCCTAGCCTCTCCTGTCCCCCTTAACATAAGGGGGCCCAGGGGGCCCCGGGGGCCCCCCGAGGAGGGCCCCTAGGGGGTACTGGGGGGGCAGAGCTACTGGCTTGGGGGCCCCCCAGTGGTGAGTGTATGTACGTTTGTTTTTGTTTTTTTTTTTTATGTTTCGTTTTTTATATTTCGTTTGCTGCTGCTTGTCTGCATGCAGTTTATTTTTAGTGTTTGCTGCGCTTCCTTGGAACGGAGTGAGCGCGGCAGCGGCCCTTGGCTACTAGCTGGGGGCCTTTTGCTGCTGCTGCTGTTGCTGTTGCTGCTGTTGCTGCTGCTGCTGCTGCTGCTGCAGTTGCTGTTGCTGCTGTTGCTGTTTCTGCTGCTGCTGCTGCTGCTCTTTTCCGCC
>NW_013569944.1:1999-2881 GCF_000499745.2 Eimeria mitis | reverse complement strand
CTAGCTGGGGGCCTTTTGCTGCTGCTGCTGTTGCTGTTGCTGCTGTTGCTGCTGCTGCTGCTGCTGCTGCTGCAGTTGCTGTTGCTGCTGTTGCTGCTGTTGCTGCTGTTGCTGCTGCTGCTGCTGCTGCTCTTTTCCGCTTGCTGCTGCTGTGAGAGGCTGCAGGCTCGTCCTCTACACACGTAGCTTGTGATGCAGAAACAGAGACAGCCTTGGGCGCAGCAGCAGCAGCAGCTGCTGCTGCTGCTGCTGCTGCTAGCGCTGCTTGTCTGTTGCTGCTATTTCTTGTGTGTCTCGGAAGCTGCTGTTGCTGCATGTGTTTCTTCGTTCGCTTGTGATGGTGCCGTTGCTGCATGTGCATCTTTGTCTGTTCCAGTTCCTGCTGCTGCAGCTGCTGCTGCAGCAGCTGCTGCGTCTGCTGCTGCTGCTGCGACGCCAGCATATATTCATTAGGTTGTTGGTATATTCTGGATCTGTATGAGTGTATGAGAGCAGCGCCGCTATGCTGGGGTGTATGTACACCTCACCTGTAGCACTTGCCCCGCCCCGGGCCCCTGCTCAGCACCCCAAGAGACAGCAGCTTCTGCAGCAGCTCGCGAGCCACCTCAGGGGAGACAACACAGAAAGCTGCAATCTCCTCGACGCTTAGTTTTTGTTTTCTCCTGGCTATCTCTTTACACTGCTCTATCAACGCCATTGCTGCCTTCATCACCTCTGCCAGATGCTCCTGCTCTTGCTGCTGTTCCTGCTGCTGCTGCTCGTGTTCCTGCTGCTGCTGCTCGTGTTCCTGCTGCTGCTGCTCGTGTTGCTGTTGCTGCTGCTGCTGACATAAAAAAAAATAAAAATTACGATCGCTGCTACACAAAATTTTTTTTTTTTTTT
>NW_013569944.1:1635-1899 GCF_000499745.2 Eimeria mitis | reverse complement strand
TGTTCCAGTTCCTGCTGCTGCAGCTGCTGCTGCAGCAGCTGCTGCGTCTGCTGCTGCTGCTGCGACGCCAACATATATTCATTAGGTTGTTGGTATATTCTGGATCTGTAGGAGTGTATGAGAGCAGCGCCGCCGCTATGCTGGGGTGTATGTACACCTCACCTGTAGCACTTGCCCCGCCCCGGGCCCCTGCTCAGCACCCCAAGAGACAGAAGCTTCTGCAGCAGCTCGCGAGCCACCTCAGGGGAGACAACACAGAAAGCC
>NW_013569944.1:1177-1535 GCF_000499745.2 Eimeria mitis | reverse complement strand
TTAGTTTTTGTTTTCTCCTGGCTATCTCTTTACACTGCTCTATCAACGCCATTGCTGCCTTCATCACCTCCGCCAGATGCTCCTGCTCCTGCTGCTGTTCCTGCTGCTGCTGCTCGTGTTGCTCTTGCTGCTGCTCGTGTTGCTGTTGCTGCTGCTGCTGACAAAAAAAAAATATAAATTACAATCGCTGCTACACAAAAATATTTTTTTTTTTTTCAAAGAGGTTACCGAGAGTTTACTATGGGTTTCCTCCGCTGCTGCAGGCACTCCGCTGCATGCAGGAGAACCACTGGGGGGCCCCATAAGGGGCCCCTTTGGGGGCCCCCTGGGGCCCCCAGCAGGAGACAGTTGATGCTGC
>NW_013569944.1:558-1077 GCF_000499745.2 Eimeria mitis | reverse complement strand
AAGAGGTTACCGAGAGTTTACTATGGGTTTCCTCCGCTGCTGCAGGCACTCCGCTGCATGCAGGAGAACCCCTGGGGGGCCCCCTAAGGGGCCCCTTTGGGGGCCCCCTGGGGCCCCCAGCAGGAGACAGTTGATGCTGTGTAACTGCTGCTGTAGCTGCTGTTGTCTGCTGGCGAGCACTGTGAGCAGCGGGGGGCCCCCTAGGGTCTGGGGGCCCCCTGGTTTCTGATTGCTCTGTCGAGGAGTGGTTGGGTCTGTGGATGTTTCCTTGGGGGCCCCTTGCTGCAGTTTGCTGCAGCTTCTGTTGTTTGCTTTCGCTGGGGGCCCCCGTCGGCAGGGTACTGAATGGGGGCCCCCCTGGGTCTGAGGAGACTGGGGGCCCCTGTGTGCCGCTTTGGGTTGCTGCTGCTGCTGCTGCTGCTGCTGTCGCTGCTGAGTGGTGGTGTTTGGCTCTCGTTGTTTGGCTTATCTCTGCTAGCAAGTTTTGTTGCTGCTGCTGAAACGAAGACAAAGCGGGGA
>NW_013569944.1:0-458 GCF_000499745.2 Eimeria mitis | reverse complement strand
CCCCCTGGGTCTGAGGAGACTGGGGGCCCCTGTGTGCCGCTTTGGGTTGCTGCTGCTGCTGCTGCTGCTGTCGCTGCTGAGTGGTGGTGTTTGGCTCTCGTTGTGCGGCTTATCTCTGCTAGCAGGTTTTGTTGCTGCTGCTGAAACGAAGACAAAGCGGGGCCGCCCTGCTGCTCCCTTGCTGCTACAGAGATAGAAAAAAAAAATAATTATAATATAATAATTATAATATAATAATTATAATATTTATAATATAATAATAGTAATAATAATATATTATTGATAATATAAATATATTTATTTTAATGAGTTAATTATTATAATAAATTTATTAATAATAATAATCACAGTTAAGTGTTTGAATGAGGTGAAGATGAATACAAGTTAATTATATATATATATACATATATATATATATATATATATATATATATATATATATATATATATATATATAT
>NW_013569943.1:11684-11863 GCF_000499745.2 Eimeria mitis | reverse complement strand
ACTCCTTTGCTTCTGCTGCTGCTGTTGCTGCTGCTGCTGCTGTTGCTGCTGCTGCTGCTGTTGCTGCTGCTGCAGCATCAACGAACACTGCTTCCTTCTCAGCAGCAGCAACAGGAGCAGCAGCAGCAGCAGCAGCAGCAGCAGCAGCAGCAGGGAGCAGCAGAGTCCCCTTCTGTATC
>NW_013569943.1:11411-11584 GCF_000499745.2 Eimeria mitis | reverse complement strand
ACTCCTTTGCTTCTGCTGCTGCTGTTGCTGCTGCTGCTGCTGTTGCTGCTGCTGCTGCTGTTGCTGCTGCAGCAGCATCAACGAACACTGCTTCTTTCTCAGCAGCAGCAACAGGAGCAGCAGCAGCAGCAGCAGCAGCAGCAGCAGGGAGCAGCAGAGTCCCCTTCTGTATA
>NW_013569943.1:10691-10756 GCF_000499745.2 Eimeria mitis | reverse complement strand
GCTGCTGCTGCTGCTGCTGCTGCTGCTGCTGCTGCTGCTGCTGCTGCTGCTGCTGCTGCTGCTGT
>NW_013569943.1:9657-9999 GCF_000499745.2 Eimeria mitis | reverse complement strand
TACACATGCGCGCGCCAGCCCCGAGGCTACCATAAGCCATCCAGGTGTTGTTGCTGGGTGCATAACAAACACCCTTGGGGTTTCTCAGGCTTGCTGCTAGCTGCTGCATGTCGGCGCGAGACAAACACTCCTCTCCCCCCTGCTGCTGCTGCTGCTGCTGCTGCTGCTGATGGGGGTGGTGATGGGGGTGGGGGTGGTGATGGGGGTGGTGGGGGTGGTGGGGGGTATCGTCAGCTGTACATACACCGTCTAGGGGGGTGGTGTATGCTAGAGAAGAAACAGAAAGAGATAGATTGTTGTTGCTGTTGCTGCTGCTGCTGCTGCTGCTGCTGCTGCTGCTGT
>NW_013569943.1:9236-9398 GCF_000499745.2 Eimeria mitis | reverse complement strand
GGTGGTGTTTAGAGCTGTATAAGCTTCGGGTTAGTGTAGATACACCACCACCTTCTGCTGCTGCTGCTGCTGCTGCTGCTGCTGCAGCTAGAGCATCTCCTCTCCCTATAGTACTTCCATTACTACCATTAGCAGCAGCAGCAGCAGCAGCAGCAGCAGCAG
>NW_013569943.1:9025-9174 GCF_000499745.2 Eimeria mitis | reverse complement strand
CTGCTGCAGCTAGAGCATCTCCTCTCCCTATAGTACTTCCATTACTACCATTAGCAGCAGCAGCAGCACCAGCAGCACCAGAAGAAGAGTATATGTTGCTGCTGCTGTTGCTGCTGCTGGTGGTGCTGGGGGCGGTGCTGGTGTTGGTG
>NW_013569943.1:8675-8925 GCF_000499745.2 Eimeria mitis | reverse complement strand
CCAGGCATTGGGGCTGGATTGCATGCAGCAGCAGCAGCAGCAGCAGCAGCAGCAGCACCAGCAGCACCAGCAGCAGAAGAAGAGTATATGTTGCTGCTGCTGTTGCTGCTGGTGGTGCTGGTGTTGGTGGTGCTGGTGTTGGTTGTGCTGGTGGTGCTGCTGGTGGCGGTCGTTGTTGAGCTTGTGCTGCTGCTGCTGCTGCTGCTGCTGCTGCTGCTGCTGCTGGGGGGGAGGGATGGAAGGGCCCCCT
>NW_013569943.1:8349-8575 GCF_000499745.2 Eimeria mitis | reverse complement strand
GCTGCTGGTGGCGGTCGTTGTTGAGCTTGTGCTGCTGCTGCTGCTGCTGCTGCTGCTGCTGCTGCTGCTGCTGCTGGGGGGGAGGGATGGAAGGGCCCCCCTGCTGCGCTTACGGGGGGGGCAGGCTGCTTCCTCAGCAGGGAGAGATAAGAGAGAATAACAGTCGCTATCACACCCGAGGATTTGCTGCTGCTGCTGCTGCTGCTGCTGCTGCTGGTGATGGTGC
>NW_013569943.1:4370-4487 GCF_000499745.2 Eimeria mitis | reverse complement strand
TGTCTCCTTTTTGTCTCCTTTCTCTCTCCTAAGCTCAGAAGGAAACAAACCCTAAACCCTAAACCCTAAAACCCTAAACCCTAAACCCTAAACCCTAAAACCCTAAACGATAAAACA
>NW_013569943.1:3897-4270 GCF_000499745.2 Eimeria mitis | reverse complement strand
AACCCCCAAACCCTAAACCCTAAACCCTAAACCCCAAACCCTAAACCCTAAACCCTAAACCCTAAACCCTCGGGGATATCTTTCTGCTTCTTTCCTCTCTGTTTAATCCCCAACAGAAAAAATAAAAAAAAAAATAAAAAACGTCAAGTTGCTCTAAACCCTAAACCCTCATCCAGTTTTGCTGCTGCTGCTGCTGCTGCTGCTGCTGCAGCTGCTGCTGTTGCTAGGGTTTGGGGTTTAGGGTTTACAGGCCGCCAGCAACGGCATAATAAAAGAAAAAAAAATTAAGGGTTTAGGGTTTAGAATACTGCAGGGTCAATGAGGGTTTAGCATTTAGGGTTTAGGGTTTAGAGCGATGAAAACACCCCCTAGG
>NW_013569943.1:3422-3797 GCF_000499745.2 Eimeria mitis | reverse complement strand
TAGGGTTTAGAATACTGCAGGGTCAATGAGGGTTTAGCATTTAGGGTTTAGGGTTTAGAGCGATGAAAACGCCCCCTAGGGTTTAGGGTTTAGTGTTTAGGGTTTAGGGTTTAGGGTTTATTAGGGTTTAGGGTTTATAAGAGTGGCTGTCCCCGTAGCACTAAGGGGCTTTCTGTGTTTTGTGGTGTATGTAAGTATATACGTATCTTTGTTTTGTTTTTTTTTTTATTTGTTTTTTCTTTTTCTTTTTTTTCTTTTTTATATTTTTTCGTTTTCTCTTCTTTTTTATATTTGTCTCCTTCTCTGTCTCCTGCTGCAACAAACCCTAAACCCTCATCAGCACTAACTAACTGCTGCCTGCTCAGAGGAGACACT
>NW_013569943.1:3197-3322 GCF_000499745.2 Eimeria mitis | reverse complement strand
GCGCGGTTGCTGCTGCAGCAAAGCAGAATCTCTGCTGCTGCTGCTGCTGCTGCTGCTGCTGCTGCTGCTGGTTGTCACTGCAGCAACAAACAGAAGAGAGAAGAAGCTGCAACCGACAGCGGCAC
>NW_013569943.1:1250-2283 GCF_000499745.2 Eimeria mitis | reverse complement strand
CTGCTGCTGCTGCTGCTGCTGCTGCTGCTGCTGCTGCTGCTGCTGCTGCTGCAGGAAGACCAGCAGCAGCAGCGTTTTCTTCTGTATATATTTCTCTGTCTCCTTTTATATGTATTTGTTTGTGTTTTTCTTCTTTTATATTTATTTGTTTATATTTTGTCTCCTTTTTGTGTTTATTTATTTTTATTTTTTTTTCTCTTCTGCTGCTGTCTCTCTCTCTTTGTCTCTTCTTTGGTGTTGCTGCAGCTGCCTGTACACCCCAACACTCTCTCTCGCTGCATGCACCTCCATATACACCCCAAATTCTCTCTTCTTCTTCTTTTTCTGTCTCTTCTTTTCTTTCTTTTTCTGTCTCTTCTTCTGTCTCTTCTTCTGTCTCTTTTATTTCTTCTGTCTCTTCTTTTCTCTCTTCTTCTTTTTCTGTCTCTTCTTCTCTTTCTTTTTCTGTCTCTTCTTCTGTCTCTTCTTCTGTCTCTTTTATTTCTGCTGTCTCTTCTTTTCTCTCTTCTTCTTCTTTTTCTGTCTCTTCTTCTCTTTCTTTTTCTTCTTCTCTTTCTTTTTCTGTCTCTTCTTCTGTCTCTTCTTCTCTTCCTTCTTTTTCTGTCTCTTCTTCTGTCTCTTCTTCTGTCTCTTCTTCTGTCTCTTCTTCTCTTTCTTCTTCTCTTTCTTTTTCTTCTTCTTTTTCTTCTTCTGTCTCTTCTTCTCCTTCTCTTTCTTTTTCTGTCTCTTCTTCTGTCTCTTCTTCTATTTCTTCCATTTCTTCTTCTTTTTCTGTCTCTTCTTCTGTCTCTTCTTCTCTTTCTTCTTCTCTTTCTTCTTCTTCTTCTTCTCTATCTCCCTCTGTAACCCTAATATACTCTCTTGGGTTCTTTACGCCAACCCAACCCACCAGGGGGCCCCCAGCGGGCCCCCCACAGCGGTGGTGGGGGGCCCCCCCAGTACCCTTTGAGGGGCCCCCTGGGGGGCCCCCCGGGGGGCCCCTGTAGAGCCTCTCCAGGGGCCCCGGTGGGGGGCCCCCTGAGGGGCCCCCTGA
>NW_013569943.1:686-1150 GCF_000499745.2 Eimeria mitis | reverse complement strand
CTCTTTTATTTCTTCTGTCTCTTCTTTTCTCTCTTCTTCTTTTTCTGTCTCTTCTTCTCTTTCTTTTTCTTCTCTTTCTTCTTCTCTTTCTTTTGTCTCTTCTTCTTTTTCTTTTTCTTCTTTTTCTTCTTCTATTTCTCCTTCTTCTTCTTCTTCTTCTTCTGTCTCTTCTTCTTCTGTCTCTTCTTCTCCTTCTCTTTCTTTTTCTTCTGTCTCTTCTTCTGTCTCTTCTTCTGTCTCTTCTTCTGTCTCTTCTTCTCTTTCTCCTTCTCCTTCTCTTTCTCCTTCTCTTTCTTCTTCTCTTTCTTCTCCTTCGTCTTCTCTATCTCTCTCTGTATCCCTAACATACTCTCTGGGGTTCTCTACGCCAACCCAACCCACCAGGGGGCCCCCAGGGGGCCCCGCACAACGGTGGTGGGGGGCCCCCCCAGTACCCTTTGAGGGTCCCCCTGGGGGGCCCCCCT
>NW_013569943.1:512-611 GCF_000499745.2 Eimeria mitis | reverse complement strand
TGATGAGGGGCCCCTAGAGGGTACCCTTGGGGGGCCCCTTGGGGGCCCCCGTGGGGGGCCCCCCTCTAGACCCGATGAGGGGCCCCTAGAGGGGCCCCT
>NW_013569943.1:0-412 GCF_000499745.2 Eimeria mitis | reverse complement strand
TGATGAGGGGCCCCTAGAGGGTACCCTTGGGGGGCCCCTTGGGGGCCCCCGTGGGGGGCCCCCCTCTAGAGCCGATGAGGGGCCCCTAGAGGGGCCCCTTGGGGGGCCCCCTGGGGGGCCCCCTGGGGGGCCCCCTGTATAGTGTTGGTGTGTATTTTGTTTGTTTTTGTTTGTGTGTGTGTATGTTTTGTTTGTATATTGTTTGTGTGTGTTGTGTATATTTATTTTTTTTGTTTTAAATAAACTAATAGAGGGGAAAGGAGACAAAGGAGACAGATAAATAGGATGAAGGAGACCCCCACAAACACCAGCAGCAACAGAAGGAGACAGCAGCGGGCCTGGAGGAGACACATACATTTGTAGAGAATATATATATATATATATATATATATATATATATATATATACTTAT
>NW_013569942.1:10730-11326 GCF_000499745.2 Eimeria mitis | reverse complement strand
GCTGCTGCTGCTGCTGTCTGCTGCAGCAGGTCGTCTGCTGTTGAATTTCCAGTGAACTGCGTGTACGAGTCCAAGAAACACAAAAAAAAGGCTGGGGCTGCATGCAACTCTGTGTGCCGGGCTCGGTGGTAACTTTTGGGGGGCGCGCAGGCGACTACTGCATGCATGTCTACGTGTTTTCATGGATTAAATATGAATAAAAGGGGAATAAACGATGATAAATTAACAGAAGTTTGCATTGTTTTCCGCATACAGGAGGGATATAGGCTGTCTTGAGAGCCTAATGAACGGCATTGCGAGAGAGTTCTCCGTTGCTGCCGTCAGATGGTCTGGCGTTGTCGTTGGGGCTAAACAGCGGAAAAAACAAAAATTAATTGGAGATTCTTGGAGTTTCGCCAATTGAATTTCATGTTGTCGTAAAAAATTACATTGTGCAAAAATTTGTTTTCACCGAGTTGAAACCTGCAAGGTTTCCGTGACCACGCGACGCCCAGGCAGCCGTCTCAGAGCAATACAGGAGTGGGTAAGCAAAGCCAAGTGTATTCTCGGCATTTTCAATTCATTTTTATGATTATTATTCAGAAAAAAATTAAATA
>NW_013569942.1:9986-10630 GCF_000499745.2 Eimeria mitis | reverse complement strand
AAGCAAAGCCAAGTGTATTCTCGGCATTTTCAATTCATTTTTATGATTATTATTCAGAAAAAAATTAAATGAAAAACAGGCACGCACGGGTTCGTTTCAACTCGCATGGAATCTGACTGTCAGCACCGCGTGGCCGACAGCCGGAAACCAGCGGTTTCCGTACAATATGAGTAATTCTGAGTAAACAGGATGGCATTAATTTAGAAAAACAAAGAAAATTAAGATACAACAAAGGGTAAGACGGGCATGTATTGCCTACCGACTGACTATTGAACGAGAGGCCGGTGGGTAGTTTGCAGGGAACGCACACATGTAGAATGAACAGCCAGACCAACGAACACACGAAAAAAAAGCAACACAAATACACAGCAACAACACCTGTATCAGCGACGACAGCAGCAGCAACAACGCAACCCAAGCCAGCCGCTGCAGCTCAGAATATAAGTTGCTTTGATTTGACTTGGCTCATAACTCGGGTTAACATGTGTTAAACTCGGGTCAACTTCTGCTGCAGAAGAGCTGCAATATATTCTGAATGGAAAATTTGTTTGTACTATAGAGGGTGATGAATACAAACAGCTGAGCGCTGTTCTATCGCCTCTATCGCTTTATGTGCCTCCGGCATATTGTCCTACCCCACACGC
>NW_013569942.1:9367-9821 GCF_000499745.2 Eimeria mitis | reverse complement strand
TAGCATTCTTCTTTCCGTCATTTTGCACAAGCAGATGAGTTGATGCTGCATTTGTTCTAGCTGCTATCTCTTCCCCAGTGTAACAGCAGTAATAGGAGCAAAGCAGCAACAGATGGAAGCCACAGATAAAGAACAAATATATAAAGACAGAGACAGAAAAATACAGAAGGACATACAAGATGAGACACAAGCCGAAGAGAGAACTGAGAAAAGAACACTAGGGAGAGAGTGGCAGCAAATACAAACAAAACAAACTCGAAAGAAACGTGTTTGTTTGTCTGTTTCTTTTTGTTTGCTAGAGCAAGCACAAAACAAAAGCATTTGTTTGCGTGCTTGCTTTCCTTCTCTCTTTTTTGTTCTTTGTTTGTTTATTTTCATCTATGTTTGTCTCTGTCTATTGCGTGTGTATTCAAAGGAATAACAACCAAACACCTCCGTCCAAACCCTAAACCCT
>NW_013569942.1:8602-9045 GCF_000499745.2 Eimeria mitis | reverse complement strand
CAAACCCACTTATCGTGTTGAGCTGTACATACACCTAATTCTCCGCGCTAGGTGGAGTTGGAAATGTGAAGGTTTCGGGGGGATGATACTCTTGCCAGATCCATTGCTGCAGCATTAAAAAAGACAGAGAATAAATAATATAACATTAAATATAGACAGAGAATAAATAATATAAACACATATGAACAAACCGCGAAGAAAATAAAGAGGCAGTCAATACAATGAGGGCGAAGGACAGCAAATGGGAGAGAAACAAACACACAAAAAAACAAACAAACACACAAACACACAAAGAAACAAACAAACAATTAAGCATGCAAACAAACAGAAATGCAGACAAACAGGCAAACAAGTAATCTAGAGATACAGAGAGAAATAAGTCGATAAAAAAACGGATACAGAATAAGCTGCTGTGGTGATTTCAACCCTAAACAGAAAAGGTG
>NW_013569942.1:8249-8502 GCF_000499745.2 Eimeria mitis | reverse complement strand
CAGAGAATAAATAATATAAACACATATGAACAAACCGCGAAGAAAATAAAGAGGCAGTCAATACAATGAGAGCGAAGGACAGCAAATGGGAGAGAAACAAACACACAAAAAAACAAACACACAAACACACAAAGAAACAAACAAACAATTAAGCATGCAAATAAACAGAAATGCAGACAAACAGGCAAACAAGTAATCTAGAGAGGGAGAGAGAGAAATAAGTCGATGAAAAAACTGATAAAGAAAAAGCTGT
>NW_013569942.1:7857-8149 GCF_000499745.2 Eimeria mitis | reverse complement strand
AGACAGAGAATAAATAATATAACATTAAAAATAAACAGAGAATAAATAATATAAACACATATGAACAAACAAACAAGGAAATAAAGAGGCAGTCAATACAATGATAGCGAAGGAAAGCAAATGGAGGAGAGAAAAAAACACACAAACACACGAACAAACAAACATACAAACAGAGAAACAAACAAACAATTAAGCATGCAAACAAACAGAAATGCAGACAAACAGGCAAAAAAGTAATCTAGAGATACAGAGAGAAAGAAGTCGATGAAAAAACGGATAAAGAAAAAGCTGC
>NW_013569942.1:7502-7757 GCF_000499745.2 Eimeria mitis | reverse complement strand
GAGGAGAAAGCAAAAATAAATTAAAAAAAAGGTTATATAATTACAGAAAGTAATGATAAAAAGAGAGGGGATTGAGGTGTATCATCAGGTGCAGGAACGAACAAATCAACGAGTGGAAAGCGGGAAAGCACGCAAATGTATGAAACTATGGACAATAAATAGATGAATTAATCCGTAAATTATTTAAATTAATTAATTCAATTAATTTAATTAATTAAATAAATATTTCAATATATATAAACAACAAAAAAACAT
>NW_013569942.1:6366-7402 GCF_000499745.2 Eimeria mitis | reverse complement strand
GAGGAGAAAGCAAAAATAAATTAAAAAAAAGGTTATATAATTACAGAAAGTAATGATAAAAAGAGAGGGGGTTGAGGTGTATCATCAGGTGCAGGAACGAACAAATCAACGAGTGGAAAGCGAGAAAGCACGCAAATGTATGAAACTATGAACAATAAATAGATGAATTAATCCGTAAATTATTTAAATTAATTAATTTAATTAATTTAATTAATTAAATAAATATTTCAATATATATAAACAACCAAAGAACAACACCTGAGCAGGATCTTCGGGGTCACATCCCTCCATAGCCAGCTGGCCTCCCTTCACTGTAAGGCATTCTTTTACAAGTCTATTCTTCAGCAGGCCGTGTTCATAATCCCACCTAAAAAACAAATAAATAAATAAAATAAATAAATAAAATAAATAAATAAAATAAATAAATAAATAAATAGAAAATAAATGAATAATTAAATTGATAAATAAACAAACAAATATTCATTTTTTTTTAAGAGTTTCTATTACATAGAGTGTATTGATTGATTCTGTGCAGAGTTTAACGAATATATTATTAATTTTCTATCAACTCTGTTTTAATTAAACAAATAAATTATATTTTATTTAAAATATTTAATTTATTTAATTTGTTTTGTCTTTAATTACCACATAGGCTGCGTCGCCCTACACCAATCCCAATCCCCCCGAGGGGTTAAGCACGCCTCGTCGTTATGTACAGGCATTACATGTCCTATCTTCCTGCATGCATACAAATAAAATAAATATAAACAGCTGCTGCTGCTGCTGCTGCTGCTGCTGTTGCTGCTGCAACACAAATACATTTAAATATAATTAGTATACACGAATGCTCCTGCTGCTGCTGAATACAAGTCAACACAAATCACTGCTGCAGCTACCGTAGCCACAAATAAAGAAAAAAAAAGGAGACGCAGCGAGGCCATCTGTCTCTTTCTTTCTCTTTTTTTCTTATTTTTTAAACTAAACACAAAAAAAAAACAGAAACTTTATTCACCTGAAATACATAAACTCCTGCGTC
>NW_013569942.1:6078-6266 GCF_000499745.2 Eimeria mitis | reverse complement strand
CCCCGAGGGGTTAAGCACGCCTCGTCGTTATGTACAGGCATTACATGTCCTATCTTCCTGCATGCATATAAATAAAATAAATATAAACAGCTGCTGCTGCTGCTGCTGTTGCTGCTGCAGCACAAATACATCTAAATATAATTAGTATACAGGGATGCTCCTGCTGCTGCTGAATACAAGTCAACACG
>NW_013569942.1:5645-5978 GCF_000499745.2 Eimeria mitis | reverse complement strand
GCCCCCAGGAGAAGCGCGGCCCACTGAATCCAAACATAAACCCGAGCCTTTGTTTTCCAGGGTGCCTGCATATACAAACCCTAAACCCTAAACTGTAAACCCTAAACCCTAAACCCTAAATACCAAACCCAAGCCCTAAACCCTAAACCCTAGTTTCCTAGCAAGAGAGATTGGGCGCCTGTGGCTTAGGAGAAACAGAACGACTGTCTAAACCCCCACTGCTACCGGGTCGTGAGTATTCAGCATCAACTGCTTTCAACTGCAGCGAGGCTGGGTGTATTCAGGCTACAATGAGGGGGTTTGCGAGGGTTTACGGCGCTATTGCCGAGCCGG
>NW_013569942.1:4875-5384 GCF_000499745.2 Eimeria mitis | reverse complement strand
CCAGGGTGCCTGCATATACAAACCCTAAACCCTAAACTGTAAACCCTAAACCCTAAACCCTAAATACCAAGCCCAAACCCTAAACCCTAAACCCTAGTTTCCTAGCAGGAGAGATTGGGCGCCTGTGGCTTAGGAGAAACAGAACAACTGTCTAAACGCCAACTGCTACGTGAGTATGTGAGTATTCAGCATCAACTGCTTTCAACTGCAACGAGGCTGGGTGTATTCAGGCTGCAATGAGGGGTTTCGCGAGGGTTTACGGGGCTATCGCCGAGCCGGCGAGGGTTTAGGGTTTAGGGTTTAGGGTTTGTTGTCTCACCGAGGTAAGGTACATCATCTAGATGTACAACATCTGCTTCAGGGAAGACATTTTCCATATACCATTTGAAGCTTTTACAGTTATGTTGTTTTCTCCATTCCTGTCTTTGTTTGAGTGTATCTACACCGTAATCAATATTAGGTCTACCCAATACACGCCATGCAAGATCAGCATATTCATCCATCCATAG
>NW_013569942.1:2646-4691 GCF_000499745.2 Eimeria mitis | reverse complement strand
CCCAATACTTAAACCCTTCATCATAAGCACCAATAGAGAAAAAGAAATCTTTATTTGCTGCAAATAAACCCCCAGCCATTGCTGGTGATGTCTGAAAGTCTGTAGGGCCGTGCTGCTGCTGCTCACGAGGCAGCCGCTGCATCTGGTGAGATTCATATGAATGCTCCATCAGCTGCCATAGGAAACCTAGTTTACACCCAATACCCCCGGCTATATGTTCAAATGTTTCTGCATCAATACCATCAACTTGAGGCATTACTATACGACGATGGTCCTCTTGAATACGAGCAACCAGTGGCTCTAACCACTGGTCCTGTACTTCTATATGGCTATCTAATACTACAAATATAGGCGCTGTTGCAGCACGAATAGCACGAAGACGTGCACCCACAATACCCTCACGACGGGGGCTACGCACCAAACGAACCTTAGGAAGTAATTCAATATATTGCTGCAGCTTTCCGTTTCCTTTTGCTGCTACATCTGGCAGGTTGCTGCCGTCGTCCAGCAGCACCACCTCATGCAGCAGAGAAGGTGGTGTTCTGTTCAATACACTGTGTACAGACCGCATCAATGTAGAGAACGGCTCGTTATAAAATACCATCAATACAGATGCTGCAGGCAAAGAAGATAAATCATACTGCAACGTCTTGCATGCACTGTGACGCGAATCAGGAGCAGCACGATCAAGAGGTAAATGATCGCTCAACTGTAAGTTGAAACCGCCGCCCCGCGCCAACTCCGCCGGCATATGCAGGTCCTGTACATACACCCCAAATACATATATTGAAAGAGAACGCAATGAATGTCTCCTGCAGTGCACTATCACCCACACACTGTCTAGAGAGAAAGCTGCACCTACGGTGTATGCTCGGACACTGTATGCGTTCTGAAGCAATCCGAGCTGCACAAGGACTCTCTCCAGCATTCAAATGCAAACTGAATTGCAGCTGTTCTGTAGAAAAGGCAACAGAACTCACCGGAGGGGGGGGTGGGGCGGGCACGTGAGCCGGCGTTCCGTCTGGGTTGAGGCCGAGGGGCCCATGCATCCTTTGGGGGTCGAAGGTGCCGTGTATGACATTCGAATTTCCTCCAGCAATAGAGGGATTGGGGAATTTCTGCTGCTGCACTGCAGCAGAGAAGTCCGCAACGGGCTCACCATCGGCCGTCAGCTGCACGCCAGGCAGCACGTAGCGCGTGATCAACACCGCGTTCAAGAGAATTGAACCAAACCCCAAAGCCATCACCGTCAGCTGCAAACAGCCCCAAAGAGGCCGCCTCCAGTCGGAGGAATGCATGTGGCTTTCCACCATGGCGGCACCAACCCTTTTATATACTGAAACCTAAGTCCCAGACGCAGGAGAGAGAGGCGATCGGGAACCTCGCAGCAATCTATTCACGAATAAGAATGACTCAAGCACTGAACTCACTACACAGTTGCTTGAAATGCATGAGAAAGCTGTGAAGAGCGGCCAAAGGCCGCCCAAGTTGAACGAACCGCTGGCCGATCCCAGNGCATGAGAAAGCTGTGAAGAGCGGCCAAAGGCCGCCCAAGTTGAACGAACCGCTGGCCGATCCCAGCGGGAGTTTTCTATGCTGTTGTAGCCATGAAATCTGGCGTTAACTTGAAACAACTGGACTTAAAAAGGTAAAACTAAATGAAATACCACTCCTTAAAAACTGTTGGGAGGGAGAAATAAGTAGACGTCCCGCTTGGACGCTCGAGCAGGCGGACTGAGCACGGAGGATACCTGCCGGCTCTGCTCAGCCGCTTAGGCGCGGGGGGCAAACAACAAGGAGCCTTCTATCCCATTAAATATAATTTCAGCTCTTAAAATATCTCCATTTTAGCATTTTCCTGCTTGGTTCAACCTTACATTCATGGGAACACACACTACGCCCTGCCGCTGCCGACACGCATACGCGCATGCAACCCGTCGCAGCCCCAGCGCATCGAATCTATTTTTTAAAGGCAAAACCCGTTCTGAATTACTTGCATTAACAAATGACGGAATAAAAAAGTCGGGATAAAGGCAGTTATACAG
>NW_013569942.1:1709-2594 GCF_000499745.2 Eimeria mitis | reverse complement strand
CGCCTTCGGTACAGTGGACCGGCGCGTCTTGATACTCTTTTTGCCAGCAAGTACTGGAATTGAAAGCATAAGGGTTTACTTCATTACTTTCACACAGCAATTAGATAGAAAAATGTTTCACAACGGGCGGCTCCTCGCGACTTGTGCAGAGCTGAGACGAACGCGATACTATTTTTGTATTCCCTTTCTACTTGAACGAAACACCGTCGCCCCGCGTGTTGCTGGCTTGGTGTAGTACACTAGCACTACAATGTACAACCGAAGACGACTAGTGGACAAAAACGAAGGGAAATATATAATTTCGTGGGGAAATTTGCACGAAATGTGGCGGCAAAAAGCACTATGCACGAGAAGGCGCATTCTGACAATAGAAACCTTGAAAAGGGCACATAACCCCCGTGATACATTACTCCACAAAAAAAATTATTTTCATTCAAGTTCGTAAGGTTTGTTAAAAAAATCCGATCCTAATACTGCTCTAAGTCTAACGCGACGAGGACAATAACCTCCCATGCCGTGTGCAGCAGTTCCAGCGGCAAACTCGTATCAAAGAAACTCCAATCAGTAGCCAAGAAGTATTTGTGTATATATACGTTGAAAACTGCTCCCATAGACGCTGCCAGTCTCTCGTGAGTTCTTTTGAATGCCTACCTGTATGGGCGCACGCTGCTCACCCATGGATAGCACACGTTGGGTTATCCTGCTGGGAACAGGGGTTTATACACCCCTGCATAGTATAAGTAGTATTCACAGGGCTTACCGATAGATATCGCCCTATTCATCTACCTCCTCGAGCTTTATTAACTTTCCACGGATAGTGAATTGCCATGGTAACAAAATATGTTGCTCTGATGGTATTCTTACCGCACGCAAGTATGATGAAAT
>NW_013569942.1:1372-1609 GCF_000499745.2 Eimeria mitis | reverse complement strand
CACCTGTATGGGCGCACGCTGCTCACCCATGGATAACACACGTTGGGTTATCCTGCTGGGAACAGGGGTTTATACACCCCTGCATAGTATAGGTAGTATTCACTGGGCTTACCGATCGATATCGCCCTATTCATCTACCTCCTCGAGCTTTATTAACTTTCCACGGGTAGTGAATTGCCATGGTAACAAAATATGTTGCTCTGATGGTATTCTTACCGCACGCAAGTATGATGAAAT
>NW_013569942.1:790-1289 GCF_000499745.2 Eimeria mitis | reverse complement strand
GAAACCCGTCGACGTCTCGGCATTCATTCATGGAATAAGGGGTTTATACGCCTGCCTCATTCTCATCACACTTCGCTAGGGTACGTAATAGGTTACCGGGACCACCTACTACTCTAGCGTATATGTTTCCGCCTCTGTGGCTAACCTCCACGACCCTCCCCCCACAAGCCAGAGGGCTTCCTGCACGGGAGTGTTACTAGGGATGGTTGCCCCCATAGATAGCTCTCGCCTCTGCCCACGCCGTACCGCCTTCGTAGCGAACCCGCACGTTATCCAACAAAGCTGGTAGTCGTGGGTGTTCGTTTGAATAGCGTATTATGGTATGGCGAGGAGGGTGCCACGCCTCAGGCTGCAGTCGTTGCAGAGCGATGAAGCCAAGTCAGTGAGTGACCCGGAGCACCCCCTACAAGGTGTTTAGATTAATTTTCTTAGCATTCATATATATATATATATATATATATATATATATATATATATATATATATATATATATATATAT
>NW_013569942.1:410-739 GCF_000499745.2 Eimeria mitis | reverse complement strand
TTCAGACTGCTGAATGAGTCTTGGATCAAATTCGGGAAATGTTTGCTTTATTAACTCAATGAACTCTGATACGTGCATCTGTTTCACTGCTTTCTCACGGCGCTTCAATTCCTGAATCAAAGTCCGTCTATCTACCTCAACAAATTCTGTCCACGCCTGTTCATCGCAGAAGAATTGTTTTCTCTTTTTGTCCATGTACTCTTCTCGCTTAAACGCCAAAAAGGCGTTGATGGTATCTTTCTGTTTACTAATATAATCTATCTGTGCGAATTCACTACGCCAAGCTGATTGCAGTGTATCCGGAGGTTCAATCATTTGTTGTGCTTTTT
>NW_013569942.1:0-310 GCF_000499745.2 Eimeria mitis | reverse complement strand
CGTCCATGTACTGTTCTCGCTTAAACGCCAAAAAGGCGTTGATGGTATCTTTCTGTTTACTAATATAATCCATCTGTGCGAATTCACTACGCCAAGCTGATTGCAGTGTATCCGGAGGTTCAATCATTTGTTGTGCTTTTTTCAGGGCGGGATCAAACTTATCTATCTGGGCCTTAGCCTGGGCAATTGCGCTCGAAATTTTCTTTATTATAGACTTATAGAACTGAATTTCTTCATCAGTAATGCGCCTATACTCTGCCGCTAACTGAACCCGCCTTTCCCACATGGCCTCACGTGCAGGATCAACGTC
>NW_013569941.1:672-10344 GCF_000499745.2 Eimeria mitis | reverse complement strand
CAGAAGAAGAATTAGATTACGATAGATGGCTGACATCACTCACAGGTCTAGACGAGAGTCAGCCCGCACGAGAACGAAGAAAAAGAAGAAGAAAGGGGGAGAAGACGGTGAGGAGAAGGAAAAAGAAAGAAGAAACAGAAGAAGAGGATGAGGAAGAAGGAATAAACTTCATAGATTTGTTCGAAAGCTTTGGGCCTCCCGTTGCTGTCAGATCGCTTTGGCCTGATGAAGGAGCAGCACACAAAACAAGAGAAGAAAAAGAAAAAGAAAAAGAAAAAGGAGAAGAAGGAGAAGAAGATACATCTTCTGCAGACTCAGGTGATGAGGGGCCTTCTAGTGGTCTTACTGCTCAGCAGCGGCAGAGGCTGCAGCGGCAGAGAGCGATGAAAAAAGCAGAAAGAGAATTCTTATCGAGTGCAGCAGCAGCATTTTCCTTAGATCCTCGTCATCATCCTCAAGGAACGATCCTAGTAAACCCCATTGGCTGTCCGCCTGAAGAAGAAGAAAAAGAAGAAGAAGGCAAAGAAGGAGAAAGAAAGAAGAAAAAAAAAAAAAGAAAACATACACCGAGGCAACTCGAATACACCGTCCGTATACCTCTTACCGGTGCCTCGTATGTTGTTGGCAGCAAAGAAGTAACAACCCATGATGTAAGGATTTATGATTCGTTTTACTTTTATAATTCGTAGAAATACTAAACAAGTGATTATGGGTTTATGAGTAGTTTTATAAGCAGAAATAATAAAGAACGATGTAGTAACTGATGACTTGTTGCACTATCACAGCTGGAAAAGGAAAAGGAAATGCCGATGGATTGACGAGTAGTTTAGTTATTATGAACAGAAGAGAAAAAAAAGTGAAGTGTATAAATAGAAATAAAAGAAAAAGGGATTAGGGACCCTGTTAGAGCATAAACAATAGACAAACAAACAAACAAACGCATAAACAAACACATAAACAAATAGACAGACAAACAAACTAACCAGGAAACAAACGTGAACAAGCAGGAACACCCACACACAGCACGCCAAAACAAAAAAGCAAAGAAGTAGATAAAGAAATCAATAAACTAAAGAACAAATAGGCAAATAAATAAATAAACAAATAAGCATAACAAAGAAAACGTAAATGAATAAACTGTGTTTAGTGTTGTATTGGATGGGGTGAGAGGTCTGAGCCACAGATTTGTACAAGTGCTGCAGGGCCAGCAGATATCTGTAAACTGCTCGCTTTCCTCTTGTTCTTGTTATTTTTAGTGTTATTACTATTCTTTTTCTCGCTCTGCTTGTTCTTGCTCTTGTTCCTGCTCCTGTTCCAGTTCTTCTTCCGGTTCTTCTTTTTTTCGTTGTTCCTTTTATCCTTCTTTTCCTCTTTATTGTTCGCGTTCCTGTTCTCGTTTGTGTCCCCGTTCCTTTTGTTCTTCTTGTTCTTCTTGTTTTCATATTTGTTGCCGTTTTTCCTGTTCTTCTTGCTCGTCTTCTTCTTTTTCGAGTTCTTGTTCTACTTTCTATTCNTTTGTTGCCGTTTTTCCTGTTCTTCTTGCTCGTCTTCTTCTTTTTCGAGTTCTTGTTCTACTTTCTATTCTTCTTCTGCATAGCAACATATGTATCCATTATAATATGGGTTGCGGTGCCTGTACAGCTCGTTGGTTTGTTGTGCTTCGTCTGTCGCTATTCTACCTCAGGGGCAGCCGGCGTTACTAATAGTCTCTGTGCCTCTTCCTTACCCAGAAGGGCAAGAAGAGCAGCAGGAGCAACAGCCGACGCCGCAGCAACAACTGCGGACGCAGAACGTAAGCCACCACCCCTTCTACAGAGTTCCTCTTGTAGCCAGTGATGCCATCCTTACTCGGCAATTTAAGCAGAGGAAGTGGTTGTTATCATCCCGTCGGACCCTAAGCGACACGGGTGCTCTCATAGATATTAAAAATATCTTGAAGAAGCCAGTATTAAACTCGTTCGACCTCCATCACCTACTGGAGTCTCTTGAGCAGCTAGCCGAGCATACAGTGCATCGGAAGAAGGAGGTCATCAACCATCTAAGCCCTAAGTATGTTGTAGAGAAGCTCGCCATAGCTCTGCTAATAACGGATGCAATGTTTGTTGTAGCCAAAGTATTGGGAGAGAAAGCAAAGAAGGACGAATGGTGGGAAAAAGCATTAGAAACTCTTCCGGTGTATACACACCCCTCTCACTCTGCTGCTGTCCGCAGCACAGCAGAACAAAATGTGCTGTTAGCCAGGCTGCTGCAGAATGGACTTGAATTCTATAGAAGAGGGTTCAGACCGCCTGCAGCTTATCTCGTTCCTCTTAAACAAATCATTCTATGTACACCGGCGGTGCCGACTCTGCGGAGAGGACCATGGGCGCATTTCCGGGCGGATGACGAGGAGTGGCAGCAGCAGCAGCTGCTGCTTCTGCACCTGCAGCAGGAGATGCTGGAGCTGCACCAGCAGGTGCAGCCGCAGCCGCTCCAAGGGCAACAGCAGGAGGACCAGCAGATGCAGCAGGAAGAGCAGCAGCAACAGCAACAGCAGCAGGAGGAGGAGCAGCAAGAGCAGTACCAGCAGGAAGAGCAGCAGCAGGAAGAGCAGCAGGAAGAGCAGCAGGAAGAGCAGCAGTAGTATCTGCCGCAAAAACAACGATAGCGGCACGGACAGCAGCCGTAACAGCAGCAACAGCAAAAGCAGGCCCATGGATATTTGTTGCAAGCACGAGACATATGCAATCATCTCGTGCTGCTCCAAATTAGGCGCGCGAGTAAATAAGAGATACGCATAAAGCGACGAGGAAGGTATTCTTATACTCCTATTTTATCTGTTTCATTCTCGGTCTCAGAAGTTAAACCATTAAACAATGGCAGCAGCTCAGCAGACACCCGAAAAGGAGGAGACGGCAGAAGCAACCCAAAGACGAATAAACACCAGGGGAAGAAGATATAAGGCCTCTTTAGGGAGACAGGTTTTTTATATGGACCGCGTAGATTATATTATATGTGTTTTAGTTGTCAATGGTGATACAATAAAATATTATAATACATTATATGATTTAGTACTTAAAATGTTAGTTTATGTTCTGCAATGCAATATATGGTTAATGTATTATTTCCTCTAAGTAGACAGTTATGTTCTGTCTACAATCGTAGCAAATATATATATATATATATATATATATATATATATATATATATATATATATATGCTTGTGGATATTTGTTTGCTATATGTAATGTAATATATATCTAACATATTATGTATTATGATTAATATAAACATATTAATCATACATAATATATTAAGTTTAGATTCGTATGCTGATATTAATCATTTGTTACATAATATAAGTTATTTATGAATATTAACTTATATTCTGTCAAAGAGTTTATGACTAAGACGACCATATTAGTTGCATATTACATTACATAATAAAGGTTATTATGTTCAAATATTGATTTTTATTAATTAAAATGTTATATCAATATTATATAACATATAATATGACTGCACTAGCCACATATAGCAGAAGTTATCATTTGTAAATATTAATTTATAATATACCAAATAAGAACCAAAATCAGCTGCTCGTGCTTTTGCTTTTGCATCTAAAGGAAACATACAAGGCTTCAGCAGCTTGCTGTTCTAGCCAGATATTTGCAGTTTGTTAAGATGAGGTAATGCTGCTGCTTCTGCTTTTGTTTCTGCTGCGGCACCAGCAGCAGCAGTAGCAGCAGTATCGCGGCAACCTGCACTTCATGTTCAATTTCTTGAACCTGAACGGCAGTTTGGCGTTGAGACAAGCGCAAGGTGCCTAAACCAAAAAATTTCATTTGTTTGTCTCTCACGCAGACAAGCAGTAGACAAACAAACTACACGACANTGTCTCTTCTGTCCGTCCCTTCTATCTCTTCCGTTTCCTCCGTCTTTTCTGTCCCGTCTACTTCTCCATCTCTTCTCTCTCTTATGTCTCAAAACGCTCCCGCGGGTGTCTACAGTTTTGCACTCTCGGCAGCTCCCCACTGTCCCACGCCGTGGGTAGTTACGGTTTAGAGGGTTAATTGCTTAGCGGGCTAAGTGTTTAGGGTTTAGGGTTTACGGTTAAGGGTTTTGGGCGGAGGGTCTAGGATGCTCGGGTTGGGGGTTACCTGGGGTGGGTCAACTTCGAACCACCACGGCGAGGGGTTAGGGTTTAGCGCGGCGAGGCTGTAGGCCTCACAACAGCTGCCACTCTCCTGTAGAGAACCAGCTTGCCCCACAATCACCTGAGATGAGTTCGATGATGCCTAGGGTTTAGGGTTTAGCGTCGTGTTTAATGATTAAGAATTCAATAAATAATAATTAAAAAACTCAAGGCGAATATGTAGCACAGGGTAAACTAAACAGCTACATATATATAATCTAGACTATCGACGGGCCCCCAAGGGGCTTCCCTAAGACCTGGCAGCCGCCACTTAACTCACTTCTGCTGACGCGACACAAGCGAGCGGGTCTTAACACCCAATTGAGTTCTTACTCCTTAGATACGCGCGCAGCCGCGGTTCTTGCTATGCTCAACAACGGGCGACGGGCCAAGCCTTATAGCGTAGACGGTGACCTCTTCCGGTGCCGAGCGAAGCATCGACTCCCCCAATTATGCTTTCCAGCTTTGCTCCACCCAGACGTTTAGAGAAAAATGCACGACCATGCTTTAGCGGACTCTGGATGGGTCACCACAACAATTGATCGAGTTGCTAGATCCCCGCGGTGGCCTAGGATGCGCTCCTGAGGGGAGGAAGGTGTTATCACTTGGCCGGGATGTCAGCAGCATCAACCGAGGAACACCGTCAAACCAGAAATGTCACAGAGTCTCCCGACGCCCGAACGAATCTGACGGATATGCCAATGGATTTCATTAGTCGTTTCCGTCACTCAGAAGCTGCGATTAGTACCATGTTACCGCGGATAAACGCAACCTGCACGCCCACTTCATCAGCCGTTCGACTTCCCCTACAACACACGAGCCGGCGCAGTGATTCATTGATCATCATCTATGGGAGATCGATGGCTTTCCGCGGCAGCACTGGTCTATACTGAATGACCGGTGTCTGACCCCGCGTGAGACCTGGCTATTGGAGGCCTGTTCCGTTTNCACTGGTCTATACTGAATGACCGGTGTCTGACCCCGCGTGAGACCTGGCTATTGGAGGCCTGTTCCGTTTTTTCACAGCTTCAGTTTCCCTACACAGCGTGCAGCTGCATGGAAATGTTTGAAGAACGCACAACGACAGGAGGCAACAAACTATGCAAACAGCATTCAGCACTGCCTTTCAATATAGGCAACCTGCTTTCAGTGGACTCGCGCGCTCTCCAAAGTGTGCAGAAGGGGGCGAAAGTCTGCCATGCGTTGAGGGGGAGCCTCGCTGTTCGTTCGACGGTAGACGCGTTGGGCTGCGTCGTAAACTTACTCCAACCGGAGGAATGTCATCATACCATTAATTTCGGTTTTCTAGAACGGTCTAGGAATATGCCGAAATTCTCTTGCACTATCCCCAAAAAGTGGCAGCAACGTCATGAAGAAGATGACCAAATGGAGGAAACTGAGATCCTGGACGCGTGCGTGAAAATTCGCAAAGACCACGAAAAACCAAACGATCAATTGACGTGGGTTTCGGAGGGTAGTATGCGCGAAGCTGTTCTTCAGGAACACTGTATGCCCTCTCTGACCCAGCGGTGACAACCAAAACAACGGGCATGCAACGCAGGGCGTAAGAAGTTGCACGCTCTTCCTGGCATTTAGAGGTTACGATACAGGGGGCCAATCAATACTCAGGAAGCGGTCATAGTTCAATCTCGGCATTCGATCACCACCGTAGCGAGAAACCGCGATACCGTCCCGACCCGGTCATCAGTGCCTGTCAAGCTTTGGTGAGACCGCTTCCGGAACATTCGCTTATTCGTCGCGTGCTAAGGCCACTGCCTTGCATATGTGGCTGCGCGTTCCTTTTCGTCTGCTTGCAGAACTGACCTTCCCCTCTCGCCGACTGGGGCTCCCGGTAAAGCCCCAGATGTGGTGCCGAGCCCCAACACACGAGCGTACATGTCTGATGCGTCCGCCCCAGCTGACTGTGTTCAAAGAAGAAGACAAAAGTAGTGAGGACAGGCAGTTAGCTGTCATGGACACATGAGTATAGAAGTAGGGAGATTTGCTGAGACCTAACACGAGACCCGTTGCTAACTAACGTTCCGTTGCCCACTTCCTCGCACAACGTGCACGCGCACACTGGCTGTTCGTGTTGTGGGGTCAAGTAGAGCTCGTAGCTTTTCGGGGGGGATCGCTTCGGTTAAGCGATCCTCCCAAACCCACTATGGTGTGCGATTTCCGGGCAATTTCAAGTAGAATTCACGTTTCCTGTAGCGTCTCCGAGTGGTAAGCCCACTATGAAATCCACTGATATGTCCGTCCATAACATGTCGGGAGTTGGCGGACTTTGCAGGATTTCGGGTTTGAGAGTATCCCGAGGCTGGCAGTCCGGACAAGAGAGAAAATATTCCTCGACTGAGGGGCGCATACTAGGCCACCAGAAGGACCTGGCAACATGCTCCGCCGTTGTATTGATCACACCATGACCTGCTAACGCATGATCATGAATTTTGCGCAAACGTTCCGTGCGAAGCGAGGCTGGAACGTCCAATGTGCGGACCCCAAGCTTCGTTTGGTACCACAGGAGGTGGCAATCGCTGCTGTAGTGCTTGACCCGTCGCCCATTCTTAGGCTTAGCTAGGACCAGAGCCGCACGAGTATCTAACGAATGAGAATAACGCAATTCGGAAATAAAAGGAGAATCGGCACACAATACTGTGCCTGACCTGTAAGGCTCTGGAGCGTGCTTCAGCGACCACGTTAGTGATACCCTTGATATGCTTGACAGCGTGAAGGGATCTTCCGGGACAACGGTCCCATCGAAACCGGAATGTAGTTTTCCACCATTTTCTATGCCTGTTCAGCGTCAATCCATTAGAGGCTTGGGCCCAATNAACCGGAATGTAGTTTTCCACCATTTTCTATGCCTGTTCAGCGTCAATCCATTAGAGGCTTGGGCCCAATTAGGGGTTAGTTTTCCAAAAAGTATGATTGCGAACTTAATATTTGGCAAACTAACCAGCAGTTGGGGTCGCCCCTCTAAGGGAACTAGGATAACTAAAACAGTGTAGCGCTGACGCACTACAACAGGGGACTGACCCATCAAACGCCACGGCTTGTCTAGCGGTTATGAGCGCAACCGCCGAACCAAAATTGGGTTTCTCATTTTCACGAGTCACAAGCCCTGATTTAACTTCCCTCAGAAATAACATTTTAACATTTGAGGTTATGTATGGGTGTTCTCCCTCCCTTTCTTGATCATTGTAAGCCGGGGCCCAAATTATCTTGCTTCACGAGTCCCTGTTGCTAAATAAAATGAAATACTCCCACCTAGCCTATATAGTTACTATCTCCAATACCGGAGAATATTTTATAACTATTCCAGTAGATGTGAAAATACCCTGTTAAGCAGGATGAATGTGACCACATTCGTCGCCTGCAGGTGAGGTGTATGGCTTCCGCATTAATTAGTTTAGCAGAACACCTTAGATATCTTCTTTGTATCAGCCAGGAAACAACATATATAAGCAGAAAACAGGACAAGGGAACAAAAGCAAGAGCAGGGAACAACAACAACGGCAACGCACACACAACGGCAGCACGAACAACACAAACAGCAACAACGACAACTACACCAACTGCGTTCTCCTTTGTGTCTTTCTTGCTCTAGCAGCAAACGAAGACCTACAACAACAGCCGCATCAGAAGGAGCAGCAGCAGCAGATCTTGTATTGAATCCCTAGCAGTAGCAGCCCTGTATTGCCCTGGGGTCCAGCAGAGCAGGTTCAGAACAAATTGGAAACGAAANGGGCTAGTAGGTAAAGCGCACCACTTGGTACGATGTTAGAGAACGCTAGAGGAATATATAAATCCCGTGGTTTAACTGGGTGTAATGCGCGCTTTCCGGCCTTATTCAATGACAGAAACAAGCAATGATAACCAGAACTTGAGAGCTCCCCCCAAAGCAGTTGACCTTCCTCGTATAGCCCCAGGTATCCTGAGCCTCAGCTCAGGTTCTGGGGTTGTGGAAAGGGGGGTAGCCGAACGGGAGCTGGAGTGCAGTTCGTTGCAGCTCGCGGTGCCAGCCAGCCGCACATGTGAGAGCAAGGAAGCTTCAAGACAGCCCCGTCCACTGCATGATTTACCTCTGTAGGCACTTATGGAGCGCGTGTATTTGTTTGCAGGCAGCCTATCAAGGCCAAGTGAACGTTCGTATACCGTCTGCGCGCAGACCACGCTACACTGGGACTGAGAGAGACTATCCAAAATTATGCGAAGGTAAATCCTGGGCCTTGTTGGGGGTGGTTAACCGTTGGAACCGGTGCTCCCGGTGGTGGCCCCACCACCGGGAGCACCGGTGGTGCGTTCGTGGTTGAGGGTGCCGCGCGGGAATCCGCTCTAAAGCATTGTCGCTAGCCGATTAACGTGCAAGCATATAACGTTCAATCTAATAAATGGCCTAGCCTCTCTGCCGAAACTAATATGACTATTTCTTTTCAGTGCCCACCAACTCCGAACCACCAGCCAGCCCCACACACCAGACCGGACAAAACTGGTCTTAGCGGCAGGTAATAATATTCGTGGTAATATTTATGTAAAATTAGATGGATAAACTTGTTGTTGTATTTGTGTACTAACTAATAAATAACAACATGCCCCTCTCTCAATAACTATCTCCCAGTACGTCTGTTGTGCACGTGTACAGCGAGACCGCTGCTCCAGTGTTCCCGCCTCGGTTATCTCCTTTTCTCTCGTTTCGGTTGTCCTTTTAGTTTATATTCGTTTTGTTTTCTCGCCTTTTGGTTTGTTTGTTTTGTTCGTGCGGCCTCTAAATCTTCTGTGTCTCCCTTGCCTCGCTCGAGTCGATGAGTGCTTCTTCTTCCGCTTGCACGAGCAAAGCAAACAAGACAAATTCAGTAAGGCAAACAAATAAGGAAGCNAGTGAAGCAGCATCGATGCCTGTACCTTTTGCCTCGAGATCGCGGTAGGGTGACGCCGCCGCAACTGATATATTTAATATGCATTTTTCGTATTCTCCTTTTCCAGGAGGACACGAAAGAGAAGAAACCAGATACAGGGTCCTGGGGAGCAGGAGGCGGAGCATTGGGCGTTTAGGCGCCACCTTCGTTTTATTGGTTTCTGTCTTTGCCTTTATTTATCTTCTCTCGCGTTGTATTGCATTAAACAAAGAGAAGCAGTTACATGTACCAGCAGGAAGAAGACTGGCAGGGCAGAAGGGGAGAAAGGCAAGAGAAAAGGAAAAAACAGACAGTGAAGGAGAAGGGGCAGGCGACGGAGTCAGCATCGTTCAAGATTTGTGCGGGGAGGAGACAGAAGAAACACAACAAAAGACACCAGAAGTAAGACCGCGCAGACCCAGGAAACAATATCTAGGCCCAGGTTCTATTCTCCTGTGGGACGATAGGGAAGGGATCGAAACAGGAGGGGAAGAGGTAGCAGAAGAACTTACATCTAGTGGTAACGATAAGGATGATGTGCCGCCATCGAAGAGGACAAGGCAAGAGGAGTCAACGGATGAGGAGGAAGAGGCCTCTCC
>NW_013569941.1:0-563 GCF_000499745.2 Eimeria mitis | reverse complement strand
AAATACAGAGACGATAAAGGAGAAGGAGGCAAAAGGAAGGAAACGAAAAAGGAGAGAAGAGAAAGGAGCGGAGGGGAGGTACGTGCGCCAAATAGGATTCTTTGGAGCTTTTGGGCCGCGTTTCCTTCACAGACCGCTTTTGTCTGATGATGGAGCAGAAGTAGGAACAAAGGCAGGAAAAGAAAAGGAAAACGGGGAAGCAAGTACACCCGTTGCAGATCCTGGTGGCGAGGGTCCTTCTACTGGTATTATTAGCGCTGCACCGCGTGGGAGACTGCAGCAGAAGAGGAGTAAAAGAACAGAAGGCGGTTTCCTAGCTAGTGTAGCAGCAGCAGCTCCATTCGATCCTCGTTATCAGCCTCAAGGAACAGTCCTAGTAAATCCCATTGGCTATCCTGAGGAAGAGGAAGAACAAGAACAGCAACAAGAAAAAGAAGAACGAGGAGAGGAGGCGAAGAAAGAACGAACAAGAAGACACACATCTAGACAACTGGAATACACCGTTCGTGTACCGTTTGTCGACGCCTCATACGTCGTTGGCAGCAAAGAAATCACAGACGAAA
>NW_013569940.1:11745-11877 GCF_000499745.2 Eimeria mitis | reverse complement strand
TAGACCTCTCGCAGAGCGGGCCTTCTTACACTGTAAACCCTAAACCCTAAACCCTAAACCCTAAACCCTAGATTATACTTGTGTAAACCCTAAACCCTTAACCAAACCCCTTTAAGGTTGTCTGTATAGGGT
>NW_013569940.1:10887-11645 GCF_000499745.2 Eimeria mitis | reverse complement strand
CTGCTGCTGCTGCTGCTGCTGCTGCTGCTGCTGCTGCTGCTGCTGCTGCTGCTGCTGCTGCTGCAGGAGACAGCGCAGGAGGGAACCTGGTGGTTACGTTGGTGATGCAAATAATAAAATACAACCAAACCCTCGCCGACGGAGACACCTCGTTGGGCCTCCCCCGGGCCCTCGTGCTGCTGTCTCCGTGGCTAGACCTCTCGCAGAGCGGGCCTTCTTACACTGTAAACCCTAAACCCTAAACCCTAAACCCTAAACCCTAAACCCTAGATTATACTTGTGTAAACCCTAAACCCTTAACTAAACCGCTTTAAGGTTGTCTGTGTAGGGCCTCTGTTGATCTCACCTTTCGGGTTTAGGGGGTAGGGGGGAATACAGACAAACCCTAAACCCTAAACCCTAAACCCTAAACCCTAAACCCTAGGGTTTGTTGTTTGCAGCTAAACCGCTCAGCTGAACCTCTTCTCCCTCGTCTCTCAATCGAGAAAGCTGCGGCTCTCTACCGCTTCGGCACCACCGCCTTCTCTCTGGACTTTCAGGGCAACGGACTCGTAACAAACCCTAAACCCTAAACCCTAAACCCTAAACCCTAAACCCTAAACACTGAAGACTTGATTCTAAACCCTAAATCCTTAACCACAAACCCTAGTAAACCCTATTCCCCAATGACGGCACGCCGACACTCTCGTGTACACCCCGTTATGCTGTACATCAGGGTTTAGGGTTTAGGGTTTAGGGTTTAGGGTTTAGGGTTTAGG
>NW_013569940.1:7453-8339 GCF_000499745.2 Eimeria mitis | reverse complement strand
AAAGATGAATTTCATGTTGTAAGCTCAAGGGTTTAGGGTTTAGGGTTTAGGGTTTAGGGTTTAGGGTTTAGGGTTTAGGGTTTACGGGGGTGGCAAGAGCAGTATGGCTGCTGTGCAGCGCGTAGTAGGCTCCAACTCAGCGCATTCCGCAACCATCGGCTCTAGGGTTTAGGGTTTAGGGTTTAGGGTTTGGGGATTAGGGTTTAGGGTTTAGGGTTTAGGGTTTAGGGTTTAGGGTTTAGGGTTTAGGGTTTGTGCTCAGTTTCCGTGTTTTGGGTTTTTTGAGGAACCCTCGGCCTCCGAGTGTCTGCAGCAAATCGCCAGCTGGATAAACCACCAGCTGGGGGATACACCAGCAGCAGCAGCAGCAGCAGCAGATGCAGATGCAGCAGCAGCAGCAGCAGCAGCAGATGCAGATGCAGCAGCAGCAGCAGCAGCAGCAGATGCAGCAGCAGCAGCAGCAGCAGATGCAGCAGCAACAGAAGGAGCAGCAGCAGATGCAGATGCAGCAGCAGCAACGGATGCAGCAGCAGCAACTGATGCAGCAGCAGCAACTGATGCAGCAGCAGCAACTGATGCAGCAGCAGCAGCAGCAGATGTGCCTATAGCAGCAGATGGCGCAGCAGCAGCAGATACAGCAGCAGCAGCAGCTGATGCAAATACAGCAACATCAGCAGCAGCTGCAGCAGCAGAATCAGATAAGCATAGTGAACAGCAGGCAGCAGGGGCAGCAGCAGCAGCAGCAGATGCAGAAGCAGCAGCAGCAGCAACGGAAAAGGAAGCTGCAGCAGAAACAGCAGCAGCAGCAACAGCAACCACATCTCCCCCTGCAGATCTAGACACAGAGGATGATCGCAGCAAGCGGCAGTGACAGACAACCTGCGAT
>NW_013569940.1:6516-7079 GCF_000499745.2 Eimeria mitis | reverse complement strand
TGCAGCAGCAGCAACTGATGCAGCAGCAGCAACTGATGCAGCAGCAGCAACTGATGCAGCAGCAGCAGCAAATGATGCAGCAGCAGCAGCAGCAGATGTGCCTATAGCAGCAGATGGGGCAGCATCAGCAGATACAGCAGCAGCAGACGCTGATGCAAATACAGCAGCATCAGCAGCAGCTGCAGCAGCAGAATCAGATAACCATACAGAACAGCAGGCAGCAGGGGCAGCATCAGCAGCAGCAGATGCAGAAGCAGCAGCAGCAGCAGCAGCAACGGAAAAGGAAGCTGCAGCAGAAACAGCAGCAGCAGCAGCAGATGCAACGTCTCCCCCTGCAGATCTAGACACAGAGGATGATCGCAGCAAGCGGCAATGACAGACAACCTGCGATGCAGCAGCGGTGGCAGCAATCGCAGTAGCAGCAGCAGCAACAATAGCAGCAACAGGTGCAGCAGCAGCAGCGACAACCGTCGATGCAGCAGGGCCTTACTAACAACATCAGGTGGCAATTACAGACAGCAGCAGCAGCAGCAGCAGCAGCTGCTGCTGCTGCTGCTGCTACT
>NW_013569940.1:5990-6416 GCF_000499745.2 Eimeria mitis | reverse complement strand
AGCAGCGACAACCGTCGATGCAGCAGGGCCTTACTAACAACATCAGGTGGCAATTACAGACAGCAGCAGCGGAGAACCCTAAAAGGGTACTGAAGTGTTGGGGGGCCCCCTTGTACGGGGGCCCCCCTGCTTGGGGGGCCCCCTCATACTACAGTGGCTGCAACTGCTTATAGTGATCGCTGGTGTACATGCTGCTGCTGCATACAAATGCTGCTGCTAGTAGCAGCAAGCTGCAGCAGCAGCTGTTGCTGCTGCGGCTAGTGCTGCAGCAGCAGCGAATACCGCTGCTGCAGCTGCTGCAGTAGCAGCAGCAACTGCTGCTGGTGGCACCCGAGACAGAAGCGTGTTAGCGCAATTTACAGGCGATCCACCGGCAGCAGCAGCAGCAACAGCAGCAGCAGCAGCAGCAGCAGCAGCAGCTGCTGC
>NW_013569940.1:5156-5733 GCF_000499745.2 Eimeria mitis | reverse complement strand
CTGCGGCTAGTGCTGCAGCAGCAGCGAATACCGCTGCTGCAGCTGCTGCAGTAGCAGCAGCAACTGCTGCAGGTGGCACCCGAGACAGAAGCGTATTTACAGGCGATCCACCGGCAGCAGCAGCAGCAACAGCAGCAGCAGCAGCAGCAGCTGCTGCTGCTGCTGCTGCTGCTGTTGGTGCTGGGGTTAAAACGTGTTTTATGGAACAGCAAACGCGGCTGTTCCGCTGAAGCAGCTGCTGCTGCCGCTTCTGGCGCTGCTGCTGCTGTCGCTAGGACACAGCAGCAGCAGCAACGGAGTTGCTGCAGCAGCAGCAGCAGCAGCAGCAGCGGAGTAAACTGCTGTGGTGTGAGGACTTTGATTTTCTGTTGCAGTGTTTTATTCTTGTAGTGTATGTGGCGCGAAATTTACGGTGTACGTACACCTCAGGTGCAGCCGTGCAACTCTCAGGGTGCTAGGGTTTAGGGTTTAGGGTTTAGGGTTTAGGGTTTAGGGTTTAGGGTTTAGGGTTAGGCTGCAGCATCTAGGGTGTATGGCTTGGGGCATCGTGTTGAGGACTTGTACTCGAGGGTTTAGG
>NW_013569940.1:3255-4396 GCF_000499745.2 Eimeria mitis | reverse complement strand
TATAGGCAGCTGTGGGGCCGCAGGATCAGCACACCGGGGGGAGCTCGCGCGTGAAAAGCAGAGAAAATAAGAAAAGAAAACAAATAAAATAACATTTAAATTATTTTAATATTTATTTTTACTTTATTTTATATTTTTTTAATAGAATTATAGAGAGGGGCCGCTCGCCCGTACCAGCTCGGGGTGTACATACACCCCAAGGTGACCCCGGCGGCTCACGCGGGTGGATCAGCCGCTTAGCCCCTCGTTTTTAATTTTTTTCGAGTTTAAATGTAATTAAATACTAAAATAAAAATAAAATTTATTATATTTCAATAAATTTAGGAGAGAAGCCCCGAGGAGGTGACTTGGGGTGCGCGGCGGCCTCATGAGGGCGAATGATGGGGGCCGGGGTGTATCTGCAGCTTCTCTTTTGGCGTTTCATCTGAATATTAATTTTTTGAGTTAATAAAATATATTTAATTTAATTTTATTCTGCTGCTTGAGAAAACAGATTGCTTCTCTATCCTCCCTGCTGCTGCAGCGCAGCAGCAGCGAACCAACGGCCTCATCGGGGGCCCCCCAGCAGCAGCTGCTATTTCTTCTTTCTGAGTCCCCAGGTCTTCTGCTGAGAAGCTGCAAAGGAGATGTAAATTTTAATTTATATTTTTGTGAGAGAGCCTCGAGGAAACAGCTGGAGAGGTTGCATGCGTTTCAGGTGTACGTACACCCGGTGTATGTATACACCGCGCGTACTGAGTTCTGTAGTCTTCTTCTTCTCTTTAGGGTTTTCTAAACCCTAAACCCTAAACCCTTGCTGATGGATTCCTCCTTGGCCTCTATCACCCTCCCCTGTTCTCCTCCTTCTACGCCTTTCACAGACAGCCAAAACCCCATAGATTTCGGGTGTACGTACACCCCAACCAACGAGGCAACTGCTGCTGAGGGGCCCCCGCTTGAGGGCCCCGACCGGCTCCCTGCTGCTCTCTCCGCGCCCCACACCTCCCTGCAAACTCGTCTCCCCCCGCCGCTCCGCTGCCCCCCCTCTGGGGATCGTCTGGGATCGTCTTTTAAGCCCCTCTATGGGGGCCCCTCGGGGGCCCCGGGGGCCCCCCCGCATGCACAGGACCCTCTTACGGGGGCCCCTCCCCCACAGTCCCTC
>NW_013569940.1:3017-3155 GCF_000499745.2 Eimeria mitis | reverse complement strand
TGTATAGGCAGCTGTGGGGCCGCAGGATCAGCACACCGGGGGGAGCTCGCGCGTGAAAAGCAGAGAAAATCAAAAAAAGAAAAAAAATGAAATAACATTTAAATTATTTTAATATTTATTTTTACTTTATTTTATATA
>NW_013569940.1:2681-2917 GCF_000499745.2 Eimeria mitis | reverse complement strand
TATAGGCAGCTGTGGGGCCGCAGGATCAGCACACCGGGGGGAGCTCGCGCGTGAAAAGCAGAGAAAATAAAGAAAGAAAACAAATAAAATAACATTTAAATTATTTTAATATTCTTTTTAACTTCATTTTATATTTTTTTTATAGAATTATAGAGAGGGGCCGCTCGCCCGTGACAGCTCGGGGTGTACATACACCCCAAGGTGACCCCGGCGGGTCACGCGGGTGGATCAGCCGG
>NW_013569940.1:2228-2579 GCF_000499745.2 Eimeria mitis | reverse complement strand
TCTGCAGCTTCTCTTTTGGCGTTTCATCTGAATATTAATTTTTTGAGTTAATAAAATATATTTAATTTAAATTTATTCTGCTGCTTGAGAAAACAGATTGCTTCTCTCTCCTCCCTGCTGCTGCAGCGCAGCAGCAGCGAACCAACGGCCTCATCGGGGGCCCCCCAGCAGCAGCTGCTATTTCTTCTTTCTGAGTCCCCAGGTCTTCTGCTGAGAAGCAGCAAAGGAGATGTAAAATTTAATTTATATTTTTGTGAGAGAGCCTCGAGGAAACAGCTGGAGAGGTTGCATGTGTTTCAGGTGTACATACACCCGGTGTATATATACACCGCGCGTACTGAGTTCTGTAGC
>NW_013569940.1:1983-2114 GCF_000499745.2 Eimeria mitis | reverse complement strand
CGGGGGCCCCTCTGGGGCCCCCAGAGGGCCAAGGGGGCCCCCCAGAGGGGCCCCTTGAGGGGCCCCCCGACGGGCCCCTAGAGGGGCCCCTGAACCCCCCATCTAGGATACCTTCTTGTGCTGTATGCGGC
>NW_013569940.1:1065-1883 GCF_000499745.2 Eimeria mitis | reverse complement strand
CCGCCGCTCCGCTGCCCCCCCTCTGGGGATCGTCTGGGATCGTCTTTTAAGCCCCTCTATGGGGGCCCCTTGGGGGCCTCGGGGCCCCCCCCGCATGCACAGGACCCTCTCACGGGGGCCCCTCCCCCACAGTCCCTATCCGCCACACCTATGTATTCAGATGTAGCCTGGGGGGGGGCCCACGAGCCTGCAGGTTCTACGGGGGCCCCTCTGGGGCCCCCAGAGGGCCAAGGGGGCCCCCCAGAGGGGCCCCTTGAGGGGCCCCCCGAGGGGCCCCTAGAGGGGCCCCTGAACCCCCCATCTAGGATACCTTCTTGTGCTGTATGCGGACGACCAGCTAGCCGGAGGGTTTGGGGGGTTGTAGAGAAGAGCAGCGAGAAGCAGCAGGGAGAGGGGCCCCCTTCTCTGGCGGAGACAGTCTCCTTTTCTAGTCTCCTCACGGGTAAGGTATTTGGGGGCCCCCCTTTTATTTATTTTTTTATTTATGTTTTTTTTTTCTCTGTGTTTTTCTCTGTCTCTGTCTTTGTTTCCTTCTTTGTCTTTGTTTCTCTCTTGTCTTTTTCTTACCGCTGCTTGAGATGCGATGGTGCAGCAACTGCTGCTGCTGTTGCTGCTGCTGTTGTTGTGCTGCTGTTGCTGCTGCAGGGATAAAGCGAGCCAACAGCAGCAGCAGCAGCAGCAGCAGCAGAGGGTTCGACTTTTCTGTGCCTTACAGGCGCAGTCTCTCCTCTCTCAGCTCCTCGCTGTCTCTGGGTGGCTACCTAGACAACCACCAGCAGCAGCAGCAGCAGCAGCAGCAGCAGCAGCAGCAAGAAGAC
>NW_013569940.1:223-965 GCF_000499745.2 Eimeria mitis | reverse complement strand
GGATAAAGCGAGCCAACAGCAGCAGCAGCAGCAGCAGCAGCAGAGGGTTCGACTTTTCTGTGCCTTACAGACGCAGTCTCTCCTCTCTCAGCTCCTCGCTGTCTCTGGGTGGCTACCTAGACAACCAGCAGCAGCAGCAGCAGCAGCAGCAGCAGCAGCAGCAGCAGCAGCAAGAAGATGGCATTCCAACGTTTGCTGCTGAGCATTCAGACCAAGATGACCCCCCCACAGAGAAGGAGGATTTGGGGCCCCTAACCCACCGCAACCCTCGGGGCCCCTCTCCTCCCTCTGCAGCTAGCCAGCTAGCTAGCCAGCTAGCTAGCCATCAACCTAAGGCCCCTCAACCGGCAGGAGCAGCAGCAGCAGCAGCAGCTGCTGCTGCACCGCATACAGGGGAAATCAGGCAAGCGAATGCTGCAAGCTGGGGCCCCCAGCAGGGGGCCCCCCGGCCGCTGCGCCTCACAGGCAGCAGCACAGCTGAGGGGGGCCCCCAGGGGCCCCGGGGGCCCCCAGGGCCCCTTGATAAGCACGAACCTATTATCCCCCGCCCCCTTCTCCGCAGCAGCAGCAGCAGCAGCAGCAACGGTGCAGAAGCAGCAGCAGCAGCGGCAGCAGCAGCAGCAGCAGCAGGCATGAGCCTCTCTAGCGGAAGCAGCAGCAGCGATCTGGGGGCCCCCTGGTGCCCCTCGCTTAGCTCCAATAGCAGCGGGGATGTAGGGGTGAGGTGTACAGGCAGCTCAGG
>NW_013569940.1:0-123 GCF_000499745.2 Eimeria mitis | reverse complement strand
CAGCTAGCTAGCCAGCTAGCTAGCCAGCAACATAAGGCCCCTCAAGCAGCAGTATATATATTTTTTTTTTGCATGAGCCTCTCTAGCGGAAGCAGCAGCAGCGATCTGGGGGCCCCCTGGTGC
>NW_013569939.1:10224-10453 GCF_000499745.2 Eimeria mitis | reverse complement strand
AGATAAGCGAGGGTGGAATGAGTTCATAGAAACCCGAGAGAAAAGCTTTAAGTTGTTGTTGTATAGAAAAAGATATTTTATGTTGACAGTTGAGGTGTACGTACAGCTGTTTATTATAATCATTGACTTGTATATACTTTCCTGCTGGTAGTAATTCATTTATTTTTATTTTTCCGAATTCATTTATTTCATTTGTAAATGTTAACTCAGATAAACCTAAATCTTCTAG
>NW_013569939.1:8757-8944 GCF_000499745.2 Eimeria mitis | reverse complement strand
TATATATATATATATATATATATATATATATATATATATATATATATATATATATGTATGTATGTATACATATAGATATATATAACAGCAGCAAACAGCAACAAGAAGAACAGCAACAGCAACGAAATAAAACAAAGCAACAGCAGCAGCAGCAAAAAAAACAGCAGCATCAACAGCAGCACCACCA
>NW_013569939.1:5880-8736 GCF_000499745.2 Eimeria mitis | reverse complement strand
GCAGCACCACCACCACCACCAGCACCACCACCACCACCAACACCACCACCACCACCACCACACCACCACCAGCACCAACACCACCAACAGCAGAACCACCACCAACAGCAGCAGCAGCAGCAGCAGCACCAGCAGCAGCACAAACAGCACCAGCAGCAGCACCAGCAGCAGCAGCAGCAGCAGCAGCAGCAGCAACAGCAACAGCATAATCTCCATACCTGATCGTATACGTATTTGGTGATATGAGTCAGTGAATACATGCTGTCTCCTTACAGCGAGTTTAATAGTTTCAGCTTTTGTGTTTTGTTTTATTTCTTTTATTTTTTGTCTGAAGTACAGTCTCTTATTCTCAAAGGAGACAGAGAAAGGAGACAGATAAAGAAGAGGAGAAAAAGAGGAAGACAGCAAGCTGCTGTTTTGTTTTATTAATAAATTTATACATATAGAATGACCCATAGAGAAGCTACATAACTCACTGTGTCTTTTGCTGCTAGCACCAAATGCATATGTTTTTGTTTTTTCTTTTTTTTTTTTTTCTTTTTTTGTCTCTTCTGTCTCCTCCTCCTCTGCTGCATTGTCTCCTTCTTCTTCCTTAGCTAGCTGCAGCAGCTCCTCGCTAGCTGCTTGTGTTGCTGCTGCAGCAGCAGCAGCATCAGGTATACCTGTATTAGGATCTATACAAGCAGCAACTGCAGCAGCAGCACGATCAACTATACTTTGTTCTCTCTCTGCTGCAGCAGCAAACAGATCCTGCTGCTGCAGCTGCAGCACGTCATCTATATTTAGTTCTGCTGCTATCGATAGCTGCTGCACCAATATATAAGCTTCAATAAGCGGCAGCAGCTGTATGGTGACCAGTGGTGCAGCAAGCTCCTGTGTCTCTGCTGCTGCTGCTTCTCTCTCCTCAACCCCACCAGCATCTCCTCCTCCTGCTGCTGCTGCTGCTGCTGTTGTTGTTGCTGCTGCTGCTGGTGCTTGTGCTGGTGCTGTTGCTGCTGCTGTTGTTGTTGTTGTTGTTGCTGTTGTTGTTGTTGCTTCTGCTGCTGCTGCTGCTCCTGCTGCTGCTCCTGCTTCTGCTGCAGCTGCTGCAGTTTCCCCAGCAGCAGTAGCAGCAGCAGCAGCATTAGCTGCAGCAGCAGCAGCAGTTGCTGCTGTACTAGGCCTATCATTCTGCTGCGAATTTTGCCCGCCAGCTCCTGCTCCTGCTCCTGCTGCTGCTGTTGCTGCTGCTGCAGCAGCAGCAGCAGCAGCAGCAGCAGCAGCTTGCTGCGTTCTTTGTCTGTTTTGTACTGCTGCTGTCTCTACACTTAAACCCGGATAAGCCTCAGCAACAGCAGACAGCAGCAAATCGAGCGCTCGCCACATTTTATGTACATTTGACTTATCAAAGAAATCCCGAAAACGACACAAAGCAGAGTTGCTGCTGCTGCTGCTGCTGCTGCTGCTGCTCTCTCCTGCTGCTGCTGCTCCTGCTGCGGGTGCTGGTGCTGGTGCTGCGGGTGCTGCTGGTGCGGGTGTTGCGGCGGAGTCGACGGAGGCTGGTCCTGCTGCTGCTGGTGCTGCTGCTGCTGCTGAGGGTGCAGCAGCAGCAGCAGCTGATGATGGTGTACCGGTTCCTGCTGCTGCTGCTGGTGCTGTTGCTGTTGCTGCTGCTGCTGCTGTCTGTTCCGCGTTTTCACTTCCTTGTTCTTGATTCGCACCCTGCTGCTGCTGCTGCTGCTGCTGCTGCTGCTGCTGCTGCAGCTGCTGCTGGTGTGTGTATACATCGTGGAGAGTAGCACAGAGTCTATAGAAAGCAGCAATGTGGGGTTCAATTGCTTCTCTGCGGGGCCACACATCATCATGCAGCCGCAGCTGCTGCTGCTGCTGCGCTGCTGCTGTTAGTGCTGCAGCAAGAGCAGCAAGCTCAGCAGCAAGAAGGTCACTCAGGCTGTTGCAGTTGTGTTTTAGCGCAGCATCTATCCAGGTTCTGTGTTGCGGTGAGGTGTACATACACCCCACGATCTTCGCAGCAACAGCAAGCTGCTGCTGCTGCGTCTCCCGCTGCTGTGCTGATGAACCTAAACCGTATACACCTGCTGCTGCAGCAGATGCTGCTGCTGCTGCTGCATCAGGGCAGCACAATAAACCACATAAACAATTCACAGACTCCTCAGATATCACACGCAGCATACGCTCCTGCATGCTGCTGCTGCTGCTGCTGCTGCTGCTGCTGCTGTTGCTGTTGTTGTTGCTGCTGCTGCTGCTGCTGCGGCCGTCAACGACTATCTCCTCAACAGGGGGATCAGCTGAGCCATCGCCACTGCTGCTGCTGCTGCTGTTGCTGCTGCTGCTGCTTGTGGTGTTGTTGTCGCTGCTGCTGCTGCTGCTGCTAGGGTTGCTGCTGTGGTTGGTGGCTGCTGCGCTGCTGCTGCTGCTGCTGCTGCTGCTGCTCGGCTGCGCCTCTGTCTCCGTGAGCTGCATTCTGCTGCTTGCAGCGGGTGCAGAGGATCTGCTCTGCGGCCTGCTGCTGCTGCTGCTGCTGCTGCTGCTGCTGCTGCTGTTGCTGCTGCTGCTGCTGCTGCTGTTGCCGCTAACCAGGAGATGTATAGCAGCAAGAAGGTGAGCCATATGCCGCGGAGACATTTGAAAGAGAGAAGTCGCCGTCAGTTGCTGCAGCAGCAAAAGCACACAAACCAAGCTGCTGCTGCTGCTGCTGCTGCTGCTGTTGTTGTGGTTTTTTCTGCTGCTGCTGCTGCTGTTGCTGCAGCAGCAGCTGCTGCAGCTGCTGCCGCTAACACAGTAATATAACAACAGGAAAATCTCAACTAACCGCAGCAAATATAGAAGCAGAAGCAGCAGCAACAGCAGCAACAG
>NW_013569939.1:0-5780 GCF_000499745.2 Eimeria mitis | reverse complement strand
CAAGAAGGTGAGCCATATGCCGCGGAGACATTTGAAAGAGAGAAGTCGCCGTCAGTTGCTGCAGCAGCAACAGCAGCAGCAGCAACAGCAGCAGCAGCAGCAGCATTCCGAGCTTACCATCAATACGTTGATAAGGTACTCCCCTTCTGCAGGCTCCTCTTGGGTCCCCTTCAGCTGCAGCTGCTGCTGCTGCTGCGCAGCTGCCTCGTCCTTGGTGGCGGAGGTGCTGCTGCTGCTGCTGCTGCTGCTGCCGCTGCTGCTGCTGCTGCTGCTGCTGGAAGGCTCCCTGCGCTTCTTCTTGCGGCGGAGTTCATGCGCTAGATCTTCTCCCCACTCTGCTGCACCTTCTTGCTGCTGTGGTTGCTGCTGCTGCTGCTGCTGCTGCTGCTGCTGCTGCTGGTCATGCTGCCGCGTAAGCCCCAGCGTTTGCGGCACCTCTGTCTTAACCTCTCCCTGCTGCTGCAGTTGCTGCTGTTGCTGCTGCTGTTGCTGCTGGTGCAGGTGCTGCTGGTGTTGTTGCCCCGCACCACCAGCAGCACCACTGCTGCTGCTGCTGCTGCTGCTGCTGCTGCTGCAGTGTTTGCGTTGCTGCACCCGGACGAGGTCTTGATAGGTGAGAGAGCTGGGGTGCGGCATGCGGCGGGCAAAAGCAGCAGCAGCAGCAGGCAGCACCGTCAGCAGGCTCCTCAGCTGCTCCAGCACCCTCTCTGCTGCTGCTCCCCCAACAGCAAAGCGCTCACACTGAAAGGTCCCCTGCTGCTGCTGCTGCTGCTGCTGCTGCTGCTGCTGCTGCTGCTGTTCGAGAGGCAGCAGCACAGGGATAGGGGGAAGCCCCAAAGACTTGAGGCTATCTCCTGCTGCTGCTGCTGCTGCTGCTGCTGCTGCTGTATAACATTCAGGAACAGCAACCCAGCATATATACACCAGCAGCAGCAGCAGCACATCCCGCGTCTCTGCATGCGTTGCAGCAACAGAAAACAGCAGCAGAAACAGCAAACGTTTGTTTACTCCTTTATTTAAATATAATACGCGGCTGATGCCGAGCAACCCACTGACGCTCAGGGGGGCCCCATCGATGGGGCCCCCAGCAGCACCATAGGGGCCCCCAAACCCTCGCAGGGGGCCCCCCCCTCGGTGGGGGCCCCCGGGGCCCCCCCCTGGCCCTGGGGGGCCCCCACCGCCTGGGGGGCCCCCACCACCGGGGCCCCCGCCGCCGGGGCCCCACGCGACGCCGTGGGGGCCCCCGGGGCCCCCTGCTGCTGCTGAAAGGAAACCAACCCAAAGGTCATCAGAAAGAGGAGCTCCGCCTGCTGCTGCTGCTGCTGCTGCTGCTGCTGCTCCATGGCCTGCAGCAGCAGAACCTGGGGGCCCCTCCCGCAGGAGGAGAGTAAGGAAATCAGGGGAGCCTTCTGCTGCTGCTGCAAGTGCTGCAGTGTATGCTGAGGGGCCCTGGGGGCCCCCCCTCCCCCTGCTGCTGCTGCTGCTGCTGCTGCTGCTGCTGCCCCTACCAAGCAAAGAAACAATGCTCGGTATGTGAGCAGCAAGATTAGAGAGAGAGGCGGGGGCCCGCAGCAGCCGCTCGCTCGGCAGCAGCAGCAGCTCGTCAGCGGGGCCCCCATATACATGGGGGCCCCTACCAGCAGCAGAGCCTGCTGCTGCTCCTGAAGCAGATCCTGCTGCTGCTGCTGCTGCGTTTCTTGCTGCTGCAGAGTTCTGTAACATGCCGCGTGCAGCAACGAGAGATGCTGCTGCGTCTCCTGCTGCAGCAGCAGCAGCAGCAGCTCTGCTGCCGTCAGCAGCATCATCCAGCAAAGCCTCACGAAGGCCCAGGCGGATGCTGCGCGGCAGCAGCGCGGAGGTTTGTACCCCGAGCAGTCTGCTGCCAGCTGCTGCTGCTGCTGCTGCTGCTGCTGCATGCGGGCCGAGGGCCCCCCATCGACCCTCGAGGCCCCCAAAGAGCGCCAGAGAAGCGTCAACAAAAGCAGCAGGAAGAGAACCTCCTGCTGCTGCTGCTGCTGCTGCTGCTGCTGCTGCAGCACGGCTGCTTCTGCTGGGTCTCTCGCCCCCTGAAGCAGCAACAACTCCACCGTGTCCTACAGCAGTATTGAGGTTTGCTGCAGCATGTGCTGCAGCAGCAGCAGCACGTTGCTGCTGCTGCTGCTGCTGCTGCTGCTGCCGCTGCTGCTGCCGCTGCATCGCCCGCTCCCGCAGCAACGCCGCCTCCACCTGCAGCTCACGCGGCAGAGCCTCAAGAACAGCAGCATCTGCTGTCAGCAGCACCTCTTGTCTTAGTGCTGGTTCTAGTGTTGCGAGGAAAGTAGCATTATCAAAGTCTGCTGCTGCTGCTGCTGCTGCTGCTGCTGAGTCTCCTGCTGCTGCTGCATCCCCGGAGCTGTCTCCGTCGCAGCAGCCAGCTACTGCTGCTCGACGAACTGCAGCAGGAAGAGCATTTAATAAATCAACAGGCAAATCACGCACACGAGGCCGCTGCTGCTCCTCTGCTGCTGCTGCTGCTGCTGCTGCTGGTGCTGCTGCTGCTGCTGCTGGGGCTGCTGGAGAAGCTGCATCCGCTGCGCCCGATTCGGGTGCTGCTGCTGCTGCTGCTGCAGGTGTTGCTGCTGCTGCTGGTGCTGCTGATGCTGCTTCTCCGCCGCCGCTTTCCCTCTGCTGCTGCTCTGCAGCGCTGGTGGTGTCTGCTGCAGCAGCAGCAGCAGCAGGTGCTGCTGTTGCTGCTGCTGCTTCTGTAGCTTGCTGTGAGCTGTCTGTTGCAGCAGCAGTTGCTGCAGCAGCATCTGCGTCTTGCGTGTTAGCTGCTGCTGCATCTGCTGGAGCAGCAGCAGCTGCATCAGGAGCCGCAGGAGCAGCAGCAGCAGCAGCAGCAGCAGCTGCTGCTGCTCTCCTTGTCTCTACCGCCTCTATCGTCAGCAGCCGCAGCTGCTGCTGCAGTATCTCTTGCCGCAGATCAGCAGGAAGAGCATCGAGGAAGGAGGGGTCCACTCCTGCTGCTTCTAGCAGCGCTGTCTCCGTCAGCCCCAGAGCGCATGCAAGCGAAGCAAGAGAAGGCTCACTGCTGCTGCTGCTGCTGCTGCTGCTGCTGCTGCTGCTGCTGCTGTCACTGCTGCTGCTGCTGCTGCTGCTGCTGCTGCTGCTGCTGCTGGTGGTTGTGGTGGTAGACACGTCGCCAGTGTCTACATCCATCGATTCGCCATCGCCTGCTGCTGCTCCTCCTGCTGCTGCTGCTGGTGCTGCTGCTGCTGCTGAATCCTCCGCAGCTGCTGCTGCTGGAGCTGCTGCTGCTGCCGGTGCTGCTGCTGCTGCTGCGGTGTTTTCAGGAGAGGCGGCAGCCGCACGCGGCGAGGCAGACGAATCGGTGGTACCCTGCTGCTGCTGCTGCTGCTGCTGTTGCTGCTGCTGCTGCTGCTGGCGAGTATCACGATCTCCTTCTGCTGCTGTTGCTGCTGCTGGTGTTGCTGCTGCTGCTGCTGCTGGTGTTTCTCTTTCTGCTGCTGTTGCTGCTACAGTCGGTGGATCTGTGGGGCGGTCCTCAACAATAGGCTCCGTAGGCTCGGGCTCTGCTGCTGCTGCTGCTGCTGCTGCTGGTGCTGCTGCTGCTGCTGCTGCTGCAGGGTCTGCCGCTGCTGGGTTTTCCGCTGCCATGTCTTCTGCAGTATCGGATGCCTCTTCTGCTGCTACTGCTGCTGCATCTGCTGCTGCTGTGTCTGCTGCAGCAGCTGCAGCAGGAGCAGCAGCCGGCAGCGGGGCGGGCTCAACCTCTATGCGGTGTATGGGGCGAGAGGAGAGGCGGTCAGTAACGAAAGCAGAGAGCATATGCTGCGCTGCTGTTGCTGCTGCTGCTGCTGTTGCTGCAGCAGCAGCAGCAACAGAGACAGCTGATCCAATATCCCCAACAGGTTGCTGTTGCTGCCGTCCTGTAGCAGCAGCTGCAGCAACAGCAGCAGCAGCAGCAGCTTCCTGAGCTCTGCTTTGTCTTAGCTGTTGAAGCTGCTGCTGCAGCAACGTTGGCTGCTGCCCCTGTCTTCGTGCTGCTGCTGCTGCTGCTGCTGCTGTTGCTGCTGGCCTGAATATACCCCCAGCTAGATCCTCAAAGAGAGAGTCCAGCAGCCGCTCGCCTATGTTTGCTGCTGTTCCTGCTGCAGCAACAACCCCACCCCCGGGGCTGCTGAAGAGGGCGAACGGGTTGCCGCTGCTGCTGCTGCTGCTGCTGCTGCTGCTGCTGCTGCTGCTGCTCAGCTGCATCATGCTGCCTGGTGCAGGCCGAGGGCACAGCAGAAACATAGGGTGTTCAGAGGGGGGCAGCACGTCAGCATCTGGGGGTGTTGAGGAGAGGAGTTCATCGCTGCTGCTGCTGCTGCTGCTGCTGCTGCTGCTGCTGTTTCCGGCTGGAACTCCCGCTGCTGTCGCCGCAGTTCCCGCTCCAGCTGCTGCTGCTCCTGCTGCTGCTGCTGCTGCTGCTGCTGCTGCTCCCCCCCCACCCAGCCGACGAGAGGGGCCCCCAGCACCGTACCCTGCTGCTATCGGGGTGATAGTGAGGCCCCTCTCCTCAGCCTCCTGCAGCACCGATCGCAGTGCTGCTGCTTCTTCTCTTCTCCCTAAACCACCAAAATCTATCTGCAGCCGAAAGGAGCTGCGGTGGTCCCGCTGCAGCGCGGAGCTTATAAGGCTCACAGACTCTGCTGCTGCTGCTGCTGCTGCTGCTGCTGTTGCTGCTGCTGCTCCACCTGCAACACCACCCTCCTCACCCACACCCAGATCTCCCTCTTCCTCTATCCCTAAACCCTCAGCAGCTAAACCCGCAAACGCCAGTCGGCCTTCACGCCCCCCCCTCATATTCCTGCTGCTGCTGCTGCTGCTGCTGCTGCTGCTGCTGGTGCTGCTGGGTCTGCTGCCAGCAGCGCGCTGCCCCCGTCGCTGTGTACCTGCTGCTGATCCACTGCCTTCAGAAGCAGCTGTAGATGCGGCAGGTGCTGCTGCTTCTGCTGCTGTTCCTGCTGCTGCACTGCTGCTGCTGGAAGGAGCAGAAGAAGAAGTTAACGCGGGCTGCTGCTGCTGCTGCTCCTGCTGCTGCTGCTGCTGCTGCTGTTGCTGCTGCTGCTCAGGGCCCTCCGCTGCTGCTGGTGCAGTCACAGCTAAGGCGGATGAGGCATCTGCTGCAGAACGCTGCTGCTGCTCCTGCTGCTGCTCCTGCTGCTGCTGCTGCTGCTGCTGCGTTGTGTCTGGCGGTCCATCGGCTTCCATCGGGGCCCCATCTGCTGCAGCAGCAGGTTCAGCAGTTGCTGCTGCAGTAGTTGCTGCTGCTGCTGTTGCTGCAGGTGCTGCTGCAGGTGGAGCAGTCGACTGTACGCTTGCTGTTTGGGGTGTTGCTGTTGTTGCTGTTGCAGCAGGCGTCTGCTGCTGTTGCTGCTGCTGCTGCTGCTGCTGTGGTGCTGCCGCTGCTGCTGCTGCTGCTGCTGCAGGCTGCTGCAGCACCGGCTCGTCAGCAGCAGCAACAACTGACTCACCCAGGAAGGGGTGGCTCAGCAGCGTGGGGGCCCCCACATCATCGAGGTCTGCTGCATCCATATCATCATCCTCGGGGCCCCCCAGGTAATCTATTTCTCCTCTCTCCTATACACAAACAAATAAAATAAAATAAAATAAAATAAAATAAAATAAAATAAAATAAAATAAAATAAAATATTAATTTATTGTGTTTTATACACGCACAAAGCAACAGCAACAGCAGCAGCAGCAGCAGCAGCAGCAGCAAAACAACAACAAAA
>NW_013569938.1:10755-10999 GCF_000499745.2 Eimeria mitis | reverse complement strand
TCTGTCTCCTTCTGTCTCCTTTTGTCTCTTTCTGTCTGCTACTGTCTCCTTTTGTCCCTCTTTTTGTCTCCTTTTGTCTCCTTCTGTCTCCTTTTGTCTCTTTTTTTTCTCTTTTTGTCTCCTACTGTCTCTTTGTGTCTCATTTTGTCTCGTCTTGTCTCCTCACTCCGTTTGTCTCCTTTTCTCTCTCTTTTTGTCTCCTTTTGTCTCTGCTTGTCCCCTACTGTCTCCTTCTGTCTCCTTG
>NW_013569938.1:10058-10655 GCF_000499745.2 Eimeria mitis | reverse complement strand
TCTGTCTCCTTCTGTCTCCTTTTGTCTCTTTCTGTCTGCTACTGTCTCCTTTTGTCCCTCTTTTTGTCTCTTTTTGTCTCCTTCTGTCTCCTTTTGTCTCTTTTTTTCTCTTTTTGTCTCCTACTGTCTCTTTGTGTCTCCTTTTGTCTCTTCTTGTCTCCTTCTCACTCCTTTCGTCTCCGTTTGTCTTTCTTTTTGTCTCCTTTTGTCTCTGCTTGTCCCCTACTGTCTCCTTCTGTCTCCTTGTGTCTCCCTTTGTCTCTGCTTGTCCCCAACTGTCTCCTTTTGTCTCCTTTTGTCTCTTTTTTTTTTTTTTAGGTTTTGATGTCTCCGACTTGCGTTCGCATGCATCTTACAGTGGGGGGTTCAGCGAAGACACCCCACAGGTCGTCTGGCTGTGGGAGCTGCTGGTGAGGAGACACCATATATATATATATATATATATATATATATATATGTATATGCATATTATATATAGTATGTATTATATCTATCCGCATATATACATCTATATATCTCTATATCTATCTATATCTCTATATCTATATCTATATCTATATCTATATCTATACCTATACATATATCTACACCTATATC
>NW_013569938.1:9794-9958 GCF_000499745.2 Eimeria mitis | reverse complement strand
ATATATATATATATATATATATATATATATATATATATATATATATATATATATATAGATACAGATATTATATATATCTATATAAAGATATTACGTATGTGTATATATCTGTCCACATATATACATCTATATATCTCTATCTCTATATATATATCTATATCTAT
>NW_013569938.1:9183-9388 GCF_000499745.2 Eimeria mitis | reverse complement strand
GGGTGTCTGTCTCCTCCCTTCACTATACACCGCGTGCCTGACGTCTCTCGTCTCCCCACCAGCAGCACTTGTGTTAATTTGTTTAAACTCCCCGCTTACTCTTCTCGTGAAGAGCTTTGGGAGAAAGTCAGGGGAGCTATTGGAGGGGCTAGGGGATTCGGACTCAGCTAGATGCACACATTCATAGCTGTATGTGTACAGCTAG
>NW_013569938.1:5313-9121 GCF_000499745.2 Eimeria mitis | reverse complement strand
ATATATATATATATATATATATATATATATATATATATATATATATATATATATATAGACAGCTAGCTAGCTAGATATATATACAGCTAGCTAGCTAGATAGCTAGACAGATACCTAGCTAGCTAGCTAGCTAGCTAGCTACGTTCAGGCTCCCCATCAGCAGCAGTTGTGTCAGTATATTGAAGCCATCTGTCTAGCTATCGCGTCGGGTATAAGGTGAGAGCCTTGGTGGAGGAGCGCGGAGGTTTTGCCTCAGCTAGCTAGCCAACTAGCTAGCTAGCTAGCTAGCCACCTGCATAGCTAAACATCTAGCTAGCTAGCTAGCCAACTCACTTCCTACATATTCTATACCCAGCACATTCCCCAGCCAAGCCCTCCCCCTTTCCCCGCGGTGCCGCCGTGTCTACCCTATAGCTCCACAGTGTCTCTACCCAGCTAGCTAGAGCCTAGCTAGCTAGCTGCTCCTCCTCCTTGACTCCCCCAACCTGAGCTCACTCCCTTGTNAGCTAGCTAGCGCCTAGCTAGCTAGCTGCTCCTCCTCCTTGACTCCCCCAACCTGAGCTCACTCCCTTGTCCCCCCCGTTGTCAACGCGAGCCCGTGCTGCGGGCTGCTGAACTTACTTTAGTGTGTTCCAAGAGTAACCTATGAATGCAAATACAGCTAGCTGGCGAGCTAGCTAGCCAGCTGCTGGCTAGCTGCGACAGCGGCAGGCCTGGCTAGCTACAGCTGTAGTACGCGTGGCTAGCTAGCTAGCTAGCTAGCTGGCTAGCTAGCTAGCTAGCCAGGTGCCTGTGCCTTTTTCAGTGTGTTGCAACTGCTGAGGCCTCGCCGGCCATTCAATATTTAGCTGATGTCTCCATGTCTTGCGCTCAGCTAGCTAGCTAGCTACGGAGCTGTGGCTAGCTAGCTATACATCTCGCGCCCCTTTATGAGTAGTAGAAAAGAAACCAGAGCTACCTAGCCACCTATATACAGATATCTAGCTAGCTAGCCATGTGCTGGTGCAGGAGCAACCCCCCAGCTACCTCGCCAGTTATATACAGCTACTTAGCTAGCTAGCTAGCCAGCTAGCTAGCTGTTGGTAAGTAGCTAGCTAGCCAAATACCTCGCCGATACAGCTCACGCGTGCTGGCGGGCAGTATCAACGAACGCCTCCCCGTAAGAAAGAGAAGACAAGGGAGACAAAGGAGACAGAAGAGACAAAGGAGACAGAAGAGACAAAGGAGACAAAGGGGACAAAGGAGACAAAGGAGACAGAGGAGACAAAAGAGAGATATACAACAGAGACAGCGCAATATATGCAGGATTCGTCTCCTCGCTAAGGAAAGGAGACACCTCTTGAGACAGCAAGTGATAGACAAAGGAGACAGAGGAGACAACCCTAAACCCTAAACCCTAACCTAAACCCTAAACACTAAACCCTAAACCCTAAACCCTAGACAGCGCGTGATAGATAAAGGAGACGAAGGAGACATCTCCCCCGAAGACAGATAACGGCTTCTTCTTTGCTTCTCTCTGTGCAGTGTACATACACCCCAAGGTGTATGTACACCCCACACACTCATCTGCAACACAAATACAAACGGAGGATAAAGGGAACACAGAAAACTCTCAACACACACCCGATACAGTCTCTACACCCTGCTGTATTTGTATCTATACTCGTGTATGTATATATATATATATATATATATATATATATATATATAGACATGTTGCGGTGTCTGTACACTCGAAGACCGGCGGACAAGGGGGCTCTTCGGGTGAGCCACTTCGCTGCACAAAAACCCGGCAGTTAACAAATTATAATATTATTTATCAATATTTTTTAATATTATTTAATAATTTAAAGTAAAATAACAAAAAAAAACGAAAAAAAAAGCACAAAAGACACAAACCCGGCGCGTGCTGCAGGGCCACTGCTGGGTGACCGGCTGCAACGGGTGACCCCTCATGCTGAGCCTTCTGCTGCGAAAAAAAAGAATTTCTTCGTATAAAATTAATTAAATTAAATAAAAAATAAATAAATTTAATTAAATTTAAATAAAATTCACGAAATAAGAGAGAAGTAGCACGAGACACGCACCACCGCTCACCCGTCGATGCACAAAGAAACCACTGCACCGGTGGCGGTCCTCCTGCTTGTATATGAGTTAATATCTTCCGTCTCTGTATTTTTAATTGAAATGTATTATTTTAATTAAAAATAATTTATAAAAAAAACATAAATACAATGAAATATACACCGAAAGTAGAGCGATTGCCCCCCCCCCCCCCCCCCNCCCCCCCCCCCCCCCGCCGGCGTCTCGAGACGGACGCCAGCAGCTACAGCAGTTGAGGGGGCACAGCAGAAGTCAGGGTTTTGTTGTATTTATATTTATATTTATATATTTTTTGTTTTTTATTTGTTATAATTACAAGTTTATTTATGTATTTACACCAGCAGAATACGCAGACACGAGCTGCTGCTGCTGCTGCTGCTATACTGCTGCAACAGCTGCAGGTGCTGGGTTGACGCTGGAGCAGCAGCAGCAGCACCAGCAGCAGCAGCAGCAGCACGCGCACCAGCGGCAGTGAACGCATCGGGATATGTTTCCTGTGTGTTTTGTGTATATATAAGTTGTTTTTACATTTTGTTTTGTGTTTTGTTTTGTTCTTTATTCGACTTGTTTCTATTGCCATCAGCATACACCTGAAGATGAGAGAACAACTCCGCCTGCTCTGTCTCCTCTCCTTCGTTTGCGTCGCTGCGGGGGCAGGGCGGGGTGGTGCGGTGGGGGCGCGGCGCGCGGGGATCGAGGGGGAGACGACGATCCCCTCACCCCACACACCAGCAGAGGTTGTAAGAGAAGGGCCTCAGGGGCCCTTCACTGCTGCTACACAAGTAGGAGGATCCCCAGGTTCCCCCAAGGTGCAGCAGCAGCAGGAGCAGCACAAGAAGACGCAGCGGCTGCAGCGGCACGAGGCCCGTGTCGCCCTGCTGCTGAGTGTCTCCCTGGCGGTGGTGGCGCTGGTGCTTAGCTGCTTCAGCCTGCTGCACCGGGGGGCCCCCCAGGGGCCCCCCCCCTACCTGGAGGGTCCAACGAGCAGGCGCCTTGCTTCNTGCTGCACCGGGGGGCCCCCCAGGGGCCCCCCCCCTACCTGGAGGGTCCAACGAGCAGGCGCCTTGCTTCTAGGGACCTCTGTGAGGGGGTGTTCCCTGGTACCGCGCAGCAGCAGCAGCAGCAGCAGCAGCAGCAGCAAAGGGCACCATATCCTAGCTTACCGGGGCCCTCTGGGGGCTATATGGAGACATCAGGACTAGCCCCGGGTTCAGCGGGGTCCCCTTGGTCTACACCAGCAACAGTCACCTGGGGGCCCCCGGAGACCTCGGGGCCCCAAGTCCCCGCAGCGGCTGCAGGGCCTGCAGCGCCTGCAGGGCCTGCAGGGGCTGCAGGTGCGTGGGCCCCGGGGCCCACTGGGGCCCCTGGTGCCGCGGGGGCCCCTGGTGCCGTTGCAGCCCCCGTGGTCGCGGGTCCTTCAGGGGCCCCCGGGGCCCCCGCATCGGGCGGGTTCCTAGCACCGCCTGCTGCTGCCCCGGTTGCCGTGACTGCCGCTGGGGGGGCCCCGGCTCAGGCTGGGTATGGTGGTGCGGCTGCTGCCCCCCAGGGGCCCCCACGTCCCCCCCCGCTGCCGGAGGAGGACTTCTGGTCTCGGTTCCTCGGCATCCCGTCGCCCACGGGGGCCCTAGGAGACTGCTTTCGGGACTGCTGGCGTTTCTTAGAGAATTTATTTTGGTGCTGCTGCTGCGACGATGACACCCCGCCG
>NW_013569938.1:4218-5213 GCF_000499745.2 Eimeria mitis | reverse complement strand
CTGGGGCCCCTGGTGCCGCGGGGGCCCCTGGTGCCGTTGCAGCCCCCGTGGTCGCGGGTCCTTCAGGGGCTCCCGGGGCCCCCGCATCGGGCGGGTTCCTAGCTCCGCCTGCTGCTGCCGCGGTTGCCGTGGCTGCCGCTGGGGGGGCCCCCCCTCAGGCTGGGTATGGTGGTGCGGGTGCTGCCCCCCAGGGGCCCCCACGTCCCCCCCCGCTGCCGGAGGAGGACTTCTGGTCTCGGTTCCTCGGCGTCCCGTCGGCAACGGGGGCCCTAGGAGAGTGCTTTCGGGAATGCTGGCGTTTCTTAGGGAATTTATTTTGGTGCTGCTGCTGCGACGATGACACCCCGCCTCGTCCCCCAGCTAATCCTGCTGCTGCTGCTGCAGCATCAGCAGCACACGGGATAGAGGAGACACGGCGGCTGATGGATTCAGCAGGAAAACCAGAACCCTCTTTGCTGGGGCCTGGATGGGATGCTGCTGCTGTGGGGGGCCTCGGGGTGTTTGATGCCCCTATGGGTGGTGGTGGTGGGCCCCACCGACCCTCGCTGCTGGGGCCCTCTTCTCCGTTCGCGCCTCCGACTGGCTTCGGGCTGGGTACTGCTGGTGACGCTGCTGCAGGCCAGGTGGGGGGGGGCCCCATGGGGTACCCTCATATGGGTGCAGGGGGGGGGGCAGCTATGCCGTACGCAGTCAGGCCCCCGCAGCAGGGGCCCCCGCCCCCGCAGCAGGGGCCCCCTCCACAGCCGCAGGGGGCCCCCCAACCACCACAGATGTACCCACCGCCACAGCAACAACAGCCGGCCCCTCCACCACAGCAGCAGCAGCAGCAGCAGCAGCAGCAGCAGCAGCCACCGGCTCCAGGTTCCGGCAGAAAGAGCAGCAGCAGCAGCAGCAGCAGCGACTAGGAGGAAACATAGTAGCCTATAGGGTCACCTCCATTCATTACTTTCGCTGCAGCAGTTTTGTACCCTCAATGGTACACACAACACCCCCAT
>NW_013569938.1:3430-4118 GCF_000499745.2 Eimeria mitis | reverse complement strand
GGGGGGCAGCTATGCCGTACGCAGTCAGGCCCCCGCAGCAGGGGCCCCCGCCCCCGCAGCAGGGGCCCCCGCCCCCGCAGCAGGGGCCCCCTCCACAGCCGCAGGGGGCCCTCCAACCACCACAAATGTACCCACCGGCACAGCCACAACAAGCGGCCCCTCCACCACAGCAGCAGCAGCAGCAGCAGCAGCAGCCACCGGCTCAAGATTCCGGCAGAAAGAGCAGCAGCAGCAGCAGCAGCAGCAGCGACTAGGAGGAAGCATAGTAGCCTATAGGGTCACCTCCATTCATTACTTTCGCTGCAGCAGTTTCGTACCCTCAATGGTACACACAACACCCCCAGACAAGGTCGCTTTCAGGGGGCCCCCAGGGGCCCCCGGGGAGAGGGGGGGGCCCGAGGGGCCCCCCACCCAGGGGGCCCCAAGAGCCAGATACTGACTTATATGCAAAGGGGCCAGCAGCAAGTGTAAATGTCTCCGTTTTTATATCAATGGAGACAGCAGCAGCAGCAGCAGCAGCACCAGCCACAGCAGCAGTAGCAGCAGCAGAAGCAACAAGAGCAACGGCAGCAATGTTATGCAGCAGCAGAGGATGGAGGCTACAGCAGCAACGAGGAGCAGTTGCTGCTGCTGCTGCTGCACATCTTAACGAAACAACAGATGAGAGGAAGAGCAGCAAACACAGAAC
>NW_013569938.1:2660-3330 GCF_000499745.2 Eimeria mitis | reverse complement strand
TTTTATATCAATGGAGACAGCAGCAGCAGCAGCAGCAGCACCAGCCACAGCAGCAGTAGCAGCAGCAGAAACAACGGCAGCAATGTTATGCAGCAGCAGAGGATGGAGGCTACAGCAGCAAGAAGAGGAGTTGCTGCTGCTGCTGCTGCACATCTTAACGAAACAACAGATAAGAGGAAGAGCAGCAAACACAGAACATGGCGACCGAGCCAGCAGCAGCGGCAGCTGCTGCTGCTGCTGCTGCTCCTGCTGCTGCTGTCCCGGCGGTGGGGCAGTAGTAGCAGCAGGAACAGCAGCATCAACAGAAACAGCAGCAGCAGCAGCAGCAGCAGCAGCAACAGCAACAGCAGCGTAAGACATTCTGCTGCTGCTGTCTCTCTCAGTGACATTTCATTGTTATTGCATTCAGCTGTCTCTCCTCTCGATATTTGGTTTTATGCTGCAACAAATAAAAAAGCAGTTGCTGCTACTGCTGCTGCTGCTGCTGCTGCAGTTGCTGCTGCTGCTGCTGCTGCTGCTGCTGCCACATTGTTTTTTTCGTGTGGCTCTGCATAACCGACCCTTTGCTCACTTTGCTTTTAACAGCACACACAGAACATATATATATATAATATATATTTATATAATATATAAAATATTTATTTTATAAGACGCATAAATATATATATAT
>NW_013569938.1:1816-2630 GCF_000499745.2 Eimeria mitis | reverse complement strand
TATATATGTATATATATATATATATATATATATATATATATATATATGTTATACAGGGAGATGTAGACTCGCTATGAGCGCCTTGTATGTAGGCATTATATAGGAGGGAACTAAACCCCTCTAAACCCTATACCCTAAACCCTAAACCCTAAACCCTAAACCCTAAACCCTAGAGTAAAACGACTGAATACAGAGTAAATATAGCTGGAGTTTAAGCAATGCAGTAGCCGAGAGAAGATACCCTGGATAAAAAAAAACAAAAAAAAAGAGAAGCAGCAACAGCAAGGAGTATAATATATAAACAATATATATGATATAGAGAAGAAAAGGATAACAAGTAGGGCCTTATAGTTAATTAATATTATAATAAAATAATATTATTAATATTAATATTAATTATATAATAAAAAATTATTATATAATGCTGCTGTTGTTGTTTTGTTGGTAGTGTTGTTGTTGCTGTTTGTTGTTGTTGTTAATACTAATAATATACATATATATATAATACATATATATATATATAATATATATATATATATAATATATATATATATATATATATATATACATATATATTATTTTTATATAATTATAATGTTTATAATATATTTATAATAAAAGAAGTGATGAAGTACAGTGAAATACAATGAACTTCTGCTGAGCAGAAGTTTGTTATATATCGTTTCGTTTATAGATAAATAAAATAAATAAAATAAAATAAAAAAATAATAAATAAGTTATATATAAACAAAGAGCTGTATTCATATATAAAATATCTTCTCTGCTGCTGACTGACAGCAGCAACAGCAGCAGA
>NW_013569938.1:639-1716 GCF_000499745.2 Eimeria mitis | reverse complement strand
GCTGTATTCATATATAAAATATCTTCTCTGCTGCTGACTGACAGCAGCAACAGCAGCAGAAGCAGCAGCAAAAGAGTCGAGTTGAGTGCTGCTGCTGCTGCTGCTGCTACAGCAGCAGCAGCAGCAGCAGCAGCAGCAGCAGCAGCAGCAGCAGCAGCACCAGCGACCGCAGCAGAGGGGGTGTGTGTGTATGTGTTTCTGCATGTGTTTTTGCGTTTGTCTTCCAATATTTATATTTATTTGTTAAATTTTGTTTCTTTTTTGTCATTTAATATATTCTTTAGGCCTTCAGTGCAGCAGCAACAGCAGCAACAGCAGCAACTGCAGCAGCAGCAGCAGCAGCAGCAGTGGCGGCGGCACTTCTCTTCTTCTGCTGCCCCCCGCCTCCTTTATCCCTTTTTCTCTTTTTTATTTTTCTTTTATTTTTTTTTTAATTTATACTATTTACTCTCGACAAAATGAATGGATTTGTGAGTTTAGGGTTTAGGGTTTAGGGTTTAGGGTTTAGGGTTTAGGGTTTACTAACACCCTTACTGGGGGGCTGTACCCCCCACTAAAGGTGTTGCTGCAGCANTTTAGGGTTTAGGGTTTACTAACACCCTTACTGGGGGGCTGTACCCCCCACTAAAGGTGTTGCTGCAGCAACCCCCTTCATCAGCAGCAAACAGCTGCTGCTGCTGCTTCCTTTATACAACTTGCTGCTGCAACGAGTGCAGCGCATGCATAGCAGCAGCAGCACGCAGAATCCAGTCTATTATACTAATGAAGGTCTAGGGTTTAGGGTTTAGGGTTTAGGGTTTAGGGTTTGTGAGCCTTTGTCTTGTACTCTACAGATTGAGCGAATGGATGAGAGGAGGAGACAACGCAACCTCAGAGATGAAGTGGCTCCTTACGGGGGAACAGAGCTGAAGCAGCAGCAGCAGCAGCAGCAGCAGCTGCAGCAGCAGCACCAACTGCAGCAGCAGCAGCAGCAGCACATGGAGGCAGCAGGGCAGAGGTTTAGCTCTGCCCTTCACTCAGATGCCTCCACTATCAGCAATGCTTCCGTACGTTCAACAGTATACACCCCAGCAGCAG
>NW_013569938.1:0-578 GCF_000499745.2 Eimeria mitis | reverse complement strand
TTCTGTTCCTCCTCGCCTCTATACACATTGCTGCTGCTGCTGTTGCTGCTGCTGCTGCTGCTGCTGCTGCAGGACAGCACCTCTGCGTCTCTACGGGAGAAGGCTCTGAAGCTGCAGCAGGAGGCCCTACTAAGCAGAGACCAGGCCACCTGTGTGCGGGGCCCCCAGCAGACGTTTCGTTTGCGTGTAGCTGAGATGAGGGAGCAAGAAGCAGCGCGGCTGCTGCAGCTAGCTGACGAGCAGGATGCAGGGGCCCCCTCGTCAGGGGTACTACAAGGTGTATCAGGGGGGCCCCCAGGGGCCCCCGGGGGGGGGCCCCCAGGGGCCCCCGCAGATGCTCTCTCCCCTGCATGCAGCGATAACCAAATTCTCATGTCCGCGAGGGGACAGATACTCTCCGATACAAATTCTGTCTCCAACGGAAACAGCCCCAGAGGAGGAGCAACGCATGCAGTGAGACACATAACATGCATGCAGCAGCAGCAGCAGCAGCAGCAGCAGCAACAGCAGCAGCAGCAGTAGCAGCAGTAGCAGCAGCAGGAATAACAGGTGCAGCAGGAGGCGTTTCGCTGCTTGGC
>NW_013569937.1:11283-11494 GCF_000499745.2 Eimeria mitis | reverse complement strand
AAAAAAAAAAATATATATATATATATATTTGTGTGTGTGTCTTTGTCTTTGTCTTTGTCTTTGTCTTTTGTTTTTTTTTCAGGGTAGTGTGTGTAACATGTGGGGACTTGTCTGCGGTGTATAATAACTCATTTACAGCTTGTCTTCGTTTTAGTAAAGAAAACCATTTATCTATGCTTTCGGATTCTTTGCGGCTTCATTGTTATAGAAA
>NW_013569937.1:10477-11151 GCF_000499745.2 Eimeria mitis | reverse complement strand
TTTTTTTTTTTTTTTTTTTTTGTCTTTGTCTTTGTCCTTTTTCTCTTCTGCTTCTTTCTTTTTTTGTTGCTGTCTTCTTTGTTTTTTGTTTTTATTTTTTGTTTTGTTTTTTTGTTTTGTTTTTTTTTGTTTTTCTTTTTCTGTTTGTTTTTATATTTGTTCCCTTGTCTTTTTGTTTTTTTTGTTTTTTGTTTATTATTGCTGATGAAGTCGATAATATATTTCTTTGTTGTCTCTATCTTTTTTAATGTTATTTTATTTTATTTTATTTTATTTTATTTTATTTTATTTTATTTTATTTTATTTTATTTTATTTTATTTTTATTTTGTCTTTGTTTTTTATATACTTATCTTTGTCTTTGTCTTTGCGTTGTTTATTTGTTTTCTATCGTTTTTTTTTATTTGCATTTGTTGCTGTTTTCTCTGCTGCTGTTCCACTTGCTGCTGTTGCTGCTGCTGCTGCTGCTGCTGCACTTGTTGCTGCTGTATCTGCTGTTGAGTTGTATCCTGCTGCTGCTGCTGCTGCTGCTGCTGCTTTTGCTGCTGCTGCTGCTGCGGCGGCAAAATTGTTGTTTTTGTTTCTGTTTCTGCAACCATCACTCCTCCTGCTGCAATTCCCATCACTCCTTCTCCTTCTGCTTCTGCTGCTGCTGCTGCTGCTGCTGCTGCTGCTG
>NW_013569937.1:9736-9986 GCF_000499745.2 Eimeria mitis | reverse complement strand
CTGCTGCTGCTGCTGCTGCAGGAGCGCAGCACGTGACAGCATTAGAGGTGTCGCGATCGTCTGCTGCTGAGGCTGCTTCTTATGTCCGTCTTTTCGGCTTCAGCAGCAAAATAAGGATAATCAACGCTTACTCAAAAGAAGCAGACCTAGCAGCACTAGCAGCAGAAGCAAGGAAGAGAATCCAGCAGCAGCAGCAGCAGCAGCAGCAGGAGCAGCAGCAACAGCAGCAGCAGCAGCAGCAGCAGCAACA
>NW_013569937.1:9543-9636 GCF_000499745.2 Eimeria mitis | reverse complement strand
TTTCTGTTTCTGCAACCATCACTCCTCCTGTTGCAATTCCCATCACTCCTTCTGCTTCTGCTGCTGCTGCTGCTGCTGCTGCTGCTGCTGCTT
>NW_013569937.1:9179-9443 GCF_000499745.2 Eimeria mitis | reverse complement strand
GCAGAAGCAGAAACTAACGCAGAAACAAAAAACGAACGGGAAAAACACAAACAACAAATCGAGAAGGGCCAGTCAACAAGACAGCAGCAACAGCAGCAGCGGCAGCAGCAACAGCAGCAGCAGCAACAGCAGCAGCAGCAGCAGCAGCAGCAGCAGCGAGAATGAGAAAGGTTTTGATTTGCTTATACACGAGATAATTGGGGACATCTGCAGCAACGAAGGAGTAGCAGATGTTATATTAGATATACAAAACAGAACAGGTAA
>NW_013569937.1:8723-9079 GCF_000499745.2 Eimeria mitis | reverse complement strand
GCTGCTGCTGCTGCTGCTGCTGCTGCTGCTGTTGCTGCTGCTGCTGCTGCTGCTGCTGCTGCTGGCGTTGGTTGTTGTGGTGATGGTGGTGGTGGTGGTGCTGCTGCTGCCAGTAGAGAGGTCGGTCGTTTGCTGCAGCAGCAGCAAATGTGCTGTTGTCGTGTGTAGCTGCTGCTGCAGTCTTTGCTGCTGCTGCTGCTGTTGCTGCTGCTGCTGCTGCTGCTGTTGCTGCTGCTGCTGTTATTGATGCTCTTATAGAGAATTTCTACCACTGCTGCTTCTGCATTCCAAGCTATCTGCTGTTGCTGCTACTACTCTGTTGCCGCTGCTGCTGCTGTTGCTGCTGCTGCTGTTGC
>NW_013569937.1:8136-8623 GCF_000499745.2 Eimeria mitis | reverse complement strand
GCTGCTGCTGGCGTTGGTTGTTGTGGTGATGGTGGTGGTGGTGGTGCTGCTGCTGCCAGTAGAGAGGTCGTTCGTTTGCTGCAGCAGCAGCAAATGTGCTGTTTTCGTGTCTAGCTGCTGCTGCAGTCTTTGCTGCTGCTGCTGCTTCTGCTGCTGCTGCTGCTGCCGTTGCTGCTGTTGCTGCTGCTGTTCTTGACGCTCCTAGAGAGAACTTCTACCACTGCTGCTTCTGCATTCCAAGCTATCTGCTGTTGCTGCTACTGCTGCTGCTGTTGCTGCTACTGCTGCTGCTGTTGCTGCTACTGCTGCTGCTGTTGCTGCTACTGCTGCTGTTGCTGCTGCTGCTGCTGCTGCTGCTGCTGCAGGTCGTGTGTCTCGTTCTATTCCTTACGCTGGGCGGACTTGGTTCGCCCCCTGCGAATTTCCCTTGGAGCGCCATTTGCCCTTCCCGCATAGCAAGTACATCTGCTGCTGCTGCTGCTGCTGC
>NW_013569937.1:6946-7158 GCF_000499745.2 Eimeria mitis | reverse complement strand
AAAAAAGAAAAAAAAAAGAAAAAAAAAAAACACATGTGTGTGTGTGTGTGTATAGGTTCCCGATGCGCACCGTGCTGTCTCCGCGGCGCGTGCTGCTGCAGTCTGTTGGTTTGCGTTTTGGTGGTTTGCTGCTGGCAGCAGAATTCGCGCTGCTGGAGGAGCTTTGCTTCGAGCAGCAGATGAGCAGCCAGCTGCTGCAGCACAGAACTGCA
>NW_013569937.1:5799-6003 GCF_000499745.2 Eimeria mitis | reverse complement strand
TCCATCGACCACAGAAAAGGCGAAGACACACACTGGTCTGCTGCTGCTGCTGCTGCTGCTGCTGCTGCTGCTGCTGCTGCTGCTGCTGTTGGTGGTGCGGGTGGTGATGGTGGTGGTGGTGGTGCTGTTAGTTCTGCTGTTGCTACTGCTGCTGTGCTGCTGCTGCTGCTGCTGTCTCTGGTTTTTCTTGTGGGTGTTGTTTTC
>NW_013569937.1:5325-5699 GCF_000499745.2 Eimeria mitis | reverse complement strand
GGTTTGTGTTGACGAGGGAGATACCATCACCGTGTACACTACAGCAGACCTAGCCAACTACCAGGTCACTCCTGCTGCTGCTGCTGCTGCTGCTGCTGCTGCTGCTGGCTTCGCTGGTGCTGCTGCTGGCTTTGCTGCTGCTGCTGCTGCTGGCTTCGCTGCTGCTGCTGCTGGCTTCGCTGCTGCTGCTGCTGGTTTTGGTGCTGCTGCTGCTGACACTGCTGGTGTTGCTGCTGGCTTTGCTGCTGCTGCTGGCTCTGCTGCTGCTGCTGCTGCTGCTGCTGGTTACTGTTGCTTGTGTCTGGTTTGTATCTGTGCTGCTTCAATCTTGTGTTGCTTCTGTCTTGTGCTGCTGCTCCTTGCTGCTGCTGCTT
>NW_013569937.1:2514-4457 GCF_000499745.2 Eimeria mitis | reverse complement strand
TTTTCTTTGTCAGCAGAAATCCGTAGACTGCCAATTACTCCAATTAAACCCTGCTGCTGCAGCAGCAGCAACAGCAGCAGCAGCAGCAGCAGCAGCAGCAGGAGCAGCAGCAGCACTGCAGCAACAAGCGCCAGCAGCAGTGAAGACAGCAGCACAACAAACGACAGCAACGCAGCAGCAGAAGGCTCTCCCCCCCAAGGACCCCGTGATGCTGATGAAGACAGCAGCAGCAGCAGCAGCAGCAGCAACAGCAGCAGCAGCAGCAGCAGCAGCAGCGTGAAGGCTGAACAAAGCAGCAGCAAGACGCCCTCAAGCACACCCCCTGCAACAACAACAGCAGCAGCAGCAGCAGCAGCAGCAGCAGCAGCAGGGAAGGGGAGCTGCTGCTGCTGCGGAGACACGGAGCAGCAGGCTGTGCTTCGACTCAAGCCCATCATCATCACCTACGAAGAGCAGTCTCCTTTCCTCGCCAAAGAGGTATTGCTGCTGCTGCTGCTGCTGCTGCTGCTGCTGCTGCTTGCTGGTCTTCTGCTGATGCTGGGGTAGTAGTGTGTCTTTGTTGCTGCTGTTATTGCTGCTGCTGCTGCTGTTGCTGCTGTTCTCTCTTTTCTGCTGCTCTTGCTGTATTCCGTGGGTTGCGGTGGGCGACATTTGCTGCTGCTGTTACTGCTGCTGCTGCTGCTGCTGCTGCTGCTGCTGCTGCTGCTGCTGTTGCTGCAGGCGAACCGCCAGTCCCGCAGAGAGGCGTGAGCTCCCCTGTCGTAGCGTTGCTCGAGGCAGCAGCAGCAGCAGAATTGCTGCTGCGGTTTCTTCTGGGGCCTTTGATCGCACACACCGCCTAGCTAGCTGGCTGGCTAGCTAGCTAGCTGGCTAGGTAGCTAGCTAGCTGGCTAGCTAGCTAGCTGGCTAGGTAGCTGACTGGGCAGCTAGCTAGCAGGCTAGGTAGCTAGTTGGCTAGCTGGCTAGCTGGCTGGCTGGCTTGCTAGCTAGCTGGCTAGGTAGCTAGCTAGCTGGGTAGCTAGCTAGCTGGCTGGGTAGCTAGCTAGGTGGCTAGGTAGCTAGCTAGCTGGGTAGCTAGCTAGCTGGCTGGGTAGCTAGCTAGGTGGCTAGGTAGCTAGCTAGCTGGGTAGCTAGCTAGCTGGCTAGGTAGCTAGCTAGCTAGGTAGCTGGGTAGTCAGCTGGCAACTCCATAGCGTCAGCGGCAAGCAAACTACGTTGGCTAGCCAGCTAGCTACCTACCTACCTTTTGATGTGGCTAGCTAGCTAGCTAGCTGTAGCTACCCAGCTACTACCTGCTTAGCTAGCTAGCTGGCTAGCTAACTGGCTATTCAGCAAGCTAGCTAGCTAGCTAGCTAGCTAGCTAGCTAGCTCGTGTGCTGGGTGTATAGGAAGTGGGGGGTGAAGCGGCTGGTGTGTAGAGGCCTGCCCCCGCAGCCAGCTGGCTAGCCAGAGAGGCAGCTAGCTGGGTAGCTGGCTAGCCAGCTAGCTAGCCAGCCAGACAGCTAGCTAGCTGTCGACTCCAGGAATCCGTTTTAATTTTGGCGAGCCAAAGTTTCATAAACAAATGTTAACCAAGTCGCTTCAGCAGCAGCAGCTGCTGCTGCAGCAGCAGCAGCTGCTGCTGCTGCTGCTGCTGCTGTTGGCCACGCATTCCAGTTCTTACGCAGTAGCCGCTAGCTATTTACCCTACTAGCTAGCTAGCTAGCCTACTAGCTAGCCAGCCACCTAGCTACCCTACTAGCTAGCCAGCTAGCCAATCAGCTAGCTAGCTAGCCTACTAGCTAGCCAGCTAGCCTACTAGCTAGCCTACTAGCTAGCTAGCTAGCCTACTAGCTAGCTAGCTGGCGAGCGGGCGAGATTGCTACCACAGGTCAGAGCCGCGAGCAGCAGCAGCAGCAGCTCACAACTCAAACGGGGCTAACGAGCACTTACCCCCTTCATGT
>NW_013569937.1:2058-2414 GCF_000499745.2 Eimeria mitis | reverse complement strand
GTGCTGCGACGCCGCGACGTTGCTGATGACTGCAGCAGCAACGACAGGAAATCCGTCTGTAGCTGCTGCTTTTTCTGCTGCTGCTGCTGCTGCATGTTCCCCTGCTGCTGCTGCTCCGCTCCGTCGGGCTGTTGTTGCTTTTGCTGCTGCTGCTGCTGCTGCTGCTGCTGCTGCTTCTCCTGCATTCCAAATCTCACGGAGTTTGCTGCAGCAGCAGCAGCTGCTGGCGTGGGGGGCATGGTTGCTGTGTCTGCTGCTGCTTCGCTTGCTGCCTCAGTTGCTGCAGCAGCAGCAGCAGCTGCTGCTGCTGCTTGTACAGCCCGCGCAACTGGCGTGCGCTCTTGAGTCCGAGCAGC
>NW_013569937.1:488-1802 GCF_000499745.2 Eimeria mitis | reverse complement strand
GCTGCATGTTCCCCTGCTGCTGCTGCTCCGCTCCGTCGGGCTGTTGTTGCTTTTGCTGCTGCTGCTGCTGGGGTGTATAGGTGCAGCAGCACGCAGCAGCAACTCCAGTGTATCCGCAGCTCTTTGGGGGGGGTCCAGACCCTCATAGGCAAACGAATGATGCAGCAACTGCAGCAGCAGCAGCAGCAGCAACAGCAGCAAGTGAATCGTGTGTAGAAATGTACAGGGAAAATATACACAAATCAACCGCAGCATCAGCAGAAACAGCAAAAGCAGCAAGCAACAGCAGCAGCAACAACTGCAGCAGCAGAAACAGCGCCAACGACAGCAGCAGCAACAGCAGGAGCAGCAGCAACAGCAGCAGCAGCAGCAGCAGCAGCAGCAGCAGCGGCTTACCTTTTCTAGAACAGCAGGGGAGGGCCGTACCAGCTGCACTGCTGCTCCGTCGTCTTCGTCCTCCTCAGCGTCAGCAGCAGCAGCAGCAGCAGCAGCAGCAGCAGCAACCCTACGTGCCTCTTGCTCTGCTGCTAAGCATGTCGCCACGCTGCTGCATGCTTCAGGGTTTTGTTCTGGTAGCAGCAGCAAGCGGTTTGCTGCTGCTGCTGCTACTTGTGCTGCTGCTGCTGTTGTTGCTGCTGCTGGCAGCAGGTGCTGCAGCCGCGCTGCTGCCATATTTGCTGCTGCGCATGCGCTGTACACGCAGCTGCAGTGTACGCGCAGCTGCTGCAGCTGCTGCAGCTGCTGCAGCTGCTGCGGCTGCTGCAGCTGCTGCAGCTGCTGCAGCACGGCTGCTGAAGGAGCTGCTGCTGCATCTCCTGCTGCAGCAGCAGCAACAGCAGCAGCAGCAGCACCGGCAGCAAACTCTACGGCCGAAGAGCACACAGAGAATAGCGTCGCTGGGTGCTGTTGCTCCTGCTGCTGCTGGTGCTGCTGCTGTTGCTGCTGTTGCCTCTGTTGCTGCTGCCGCTGCTGTCGCTGTTGGCGTTTCTGCTGTTGCTGCTGCTGCAGCTGCTTAGGGATATCAGCAGCAGTTCCAGCAGCAGCAAGCTGCTGCTGCTGCTGCTGCAGTAACAATCCCGTCATGCGGTGCAGAGACACAGCAGCAGCAGCAGCAGAAGCAGCAGCAGCAGCAGACGTTGGCTGATCCCATTCGTCATCCTGATCTGCTGCTGCTGCTGCTGCTGCTGCTGCTGCTGGAACTGCCGCCTCAAAGCCTTTTCTTTGCTGCTGCTGTTGCTGCTCTGCAGCAGCAGCAGCAGCAGCAGCAGCGAAGACAACGGAGGATAGCGTTTTTAATATGGCTAGTGTGTGAGC
>NW_013569937.1:0-408 GCF_000499745.2 Eimeria mitis | reverse complement strand
AGCAGCAGCAGACAAGGTAAATCAGCTGCTTTCTGCTGCTTCTGCTGCTGCTGCTGCTGCTGCTGCTGCTGCTTCTGCTGCTGCTGCTCATCTTGCTGCTTTTCTGTTGCCTCCTGCTTCTGCTGCAGCACCGCTTGCTGCAGCAGCACAACTACTGCAGCAGGATCGACAGCAGCAGCAGCAGGAAACAAAACGCACAGCTCCGCATACACCGCAGCTCGCAGTTCTTTGCTGCACATTACTGGAGCAGCAGCAGCAGCAGCAGGAGCAGCAGCAGCAGCAGCAGCGGCCGCAGCTTCTGGTGCTTCTGCTGATGCTGCTTTCGCTGCTGCTGCAGCCCTACTACCATTCTTACCCAAGCTGGGGCTCTTCGGTGCTGGGCTGCTGCTGCTGCTGTTACTGCTGCTG
>NW_013569936.1:7355-10550 GCF_000499745.2 Eimeria mitis | reverse complement strand
GAGTACCTCAATACAGCATCATTTAACAGTGTGCAGACAACTTTATGTTGCGTACAGTGAATTACAGAACATATAGGATGCGAATATCAAATAAACATAGGGAGAGAAACAACAAAACTGACCGAAATACAAAATACCCACGCAACTTGAGTAATAAGGGCGTATCTATGAGGTGCGCCCTCCGCCAAAAAACCAAGCCAAGATTTCCCGAAAAAGCAACAAGAAAAAGGAAACAAAACAAATAAACGAAGTAATATAGCACACATAATACAGGCATTCATGCTTCGGTGTGTTCCGCTCACTTGAACAGCTTGAGGGCAGTCTGAGCGTCTTCGATAGAGTCGTGGGTGCCGGTTTGTATTTCTTTTTGCAACAAAACCCCGCTCAAAAACTTGAGAGACAAATATCTTTTACCTGGAAGTCTAAACAACTCTACGGTATCGATCATTTGACTCAAAGGCACATACAAGTTCATCACCCGAAAATCATGCTGCAGCCCGTGGCCGACGAAGCTGAAAAAGCAAACAAAACGAGAAAAATAAATAAAATGTACCAACAAACAGAAGCATGTGAAACAAACAAATACGAAAAGAGAAAAAAACTAAACAATCAAGCACAATTAAGAAACAAATGACACAAAAAAACTGAAGCAAACAAAACCAAACATAAGGAACACGATGTGAAACAAATAAGACAAAGAAATGAATCCGCGGAAAAGCAAACCAAACACGTCAAACACATGTAAAAAACACACATAACCGATGGAGCAGAAAAACAATTGAAGCAACCCAAACGAATGAGACGTACAAACAAATCTAATGGTTAAACTAAACAAAACAACCGAACAAGCACACGGAACAAAAAATGCAACAGGCAGGACAAGCAAACGAAATTAACGGAAGAAACAAACAAAACACGCAAACAACGCAATCAGATGAAACATGAGCAAGCCAAACAAGCAAAACAAACGATCTAAAACAGCAAATAAACGGCATGAATGGGGCGAGACGAACAAACGAGTGAAACGAACAAATGGAGCAACCGTATGAAAGGAGCAAGGAGAACAGAGCAAACACACAGCAGACCCACAAACGAAAAACAAATGAAAGAAATGAACCAAACAGATGATGCAAACGCATGAAACGAACAAACCAAGCACACCAAGCAAAATCGACAAACTAGTGAAATAAACGAATGAAACAAACAAATAAAACATGCAAATGGGACAGACGAATGAAACAAACAAACCAAATACACAACTGAAACAAATAAAGGAAGAAATAAAGCAGAAAACCATATTATATATAAATAAATGCAACGACTAAGTGAAATGAACAACTCAAACAAAACATAGACATGCAACAAACGAATTCGTCGAGCATATCAAACAAAACAAAACGAATAACTCAAACTAACGAATCAAATAAACAAATGGAGCAAGCAAGCAAAGCAAAGACCACGGCAACCAAAACAGAGGAGTAAAACAAAAAGGAAGAAAAACACTGAAATAAACAAAGCCAATAAACCACCTCGCTGAGTGGGGTTAACGTGGGTGAAACAAGCGAATCAACGGGCATATGAAGCAAACATGTTCTGTACATGAAATCAAAAAAAATAAACAAAAGGAGCAAAATAAACTACAAACAAAAAACAAGAAAATGAAACAAGCACAAAAAACAAACGAAACAAGCTAGCATGAACCAAGCAAACGCGCCCTATACAAGAAACCACTGAGTGGAGTTAACGAAAACAAGCAAATGACACAAAAAGACAAATCAGTGAAAAAGACAAATGAGACGAATAGATGAAGCAATTCAACAGAACAAAGCAGCAATGAAACAAGCACATGAAAGACGAAAATAAAAAGAAAAAATAAACACGAACGAGTTAAACAAAACAAATACGCAGAACGAACAAATGAAACGATAGAAGCAAAGCAAACAAAGTAAAGCAAACAACTCGAACAAAACTTAAAACAAACAAAACATAATGCAAACAAAATAAATGTGCTTAAACAAATAAGCGAATAAACAACCAATGAAAAAAGCTAAACAAACACATCAATAAAACGAACAAAACATCCCCAGGAAACAAACTAATGAACCAAACTTTGTTTGTTTGAGACAAACAAATACAAAAAAATAAAAAGACTAAACACATTAAATGAATAAACGTGAAGCGAACGAGGCAAAGCGATCAACGAAAGCAAACACAAGAGACGCACGTATGGAACGAACACCAGCAAAAAACTGAAATAAGAAAATGAAGCAAATTGATGAAACCATCAAATGCAACACATTAAGATGTACTGTGCGGATCAACAAAAACAAAAACACGATACGTATGAAAAAGGCAGAACTAAGCAAACGAATGAAGCAAAAAAATCAATAACAAGAAAAAACAAGAGACAAGCAAATGAAACAAGCGAGACAAGCAAATGAAACAAACGAAACAAACGGATCAAACGAACGAGACAAACCAATGAAACAAACGAGAGAAACGAATCAGACAAACGAGCCAAACAAATCAAACAAACGAGAGAAAGAAATGAAACAAAGGAGACAAAGGAGACACACAAATCAAACAAACGGAAGGAACAAGTGAAACAAAAGAAAGAAGCAAATGAAACAAGCGAGGCAAACCAATGAAAAAAACGAGAGAAGTAAATCGAACAAACGAGAGTAATAAGCGAAACAAAAGAGAGTAACGAACCGAACAAACATACGAGACAAACAAACCAAACAAAGGAGAGGAACACCTGAAACAAACGAGAGAAAGAAATGAAACAAACGAGATAAACAAATCACGCAAACGAGAGAAACAAATCAAACAAACGAGACAAACCAATCAAACAAAGCAAAGAAACAAATGAAATGAAGACGAGAAGCAAACGAAACAAACGAGGCAAACCAATGAAACACACGAGAGAAACAAATCAAACAAACGACAGAAACAAATGAACCAAACGAGACAAACAAATGAAACAAAGGAGAAAAAGAAATGAGACAAACGAGGGAAACAAATTAAACAAGGGAAAGAAACAAGTGAAGCAAAGGAGACAAACACATCAAACAAAAGCGACTAACAAATGAAAAAAGGAGAGAAAGAGATCAAACAAAGGAAGGAAACAAATGAAACAAACGATAGAAAGAAATGAAACAAACGAGGGAAACACATCCAACAAAGGAGAGGAAA
>NW_013569936.1:5403-7329 GCF_000499745.2 Eimeria mitis | reverse complement strand
GCGAAGGAAGCAACCGAAACAAACGAAGCAAACAAATCAAGCAAGAGAGAGAAGCAAATCAAACAAACGAAAGAAATGAAACAAGCGAGAGAAACCAGTGATGCAAACGAGAGAAACAAATCAAACAAACGACAGAAACAGATGAAACAAACGAGAGAAACAAATCAAACAACGGAGAGAAAGGCATCACACAGACGAGAGAAACAAATCAAACAAAGGAGAGATAGACATCACACAGACGAGAGAAACAAATCAAACAAAGGAGAGGAACAAATCAAGCAAACGAAAGAAACAGATCAAACAAACGAGAGAAACAACTCAAACAAACGAGACAGACAGATGAAACAAGACAAACAAATGAAACAAAGGAGAGAAACAAATCAAACAAACGAGAAAAACGGATGGAACAAATAAGAAAAACAAATCAAACAGAGGAGAGGAACAGATCAAACAAACGCAAAAAACCAATGAAGCGAACGATACAAGCAAATCAAACAAACAAGAGAAACAGATGAAACAAACGAGAGAAAGAAATGAAACAAAAGAGAGAAACAAGTGAAACAAACGAGAGGAACAAATTAAACCAAGGAGACAAACAGATGAAACAAACGAGCCAAACAAATCAAACAAACGATATAAACGAATCAAACAAAGGAGAGGAACACATCAAACAAAAGGGACAAGCATATGAAACAAAGTAAACAAGGGAGAGAAACAAATGAAACACACGAGAGAAACGAATCAAAAAAACGACAGAAAGAAATGAAACAAACGAGAGAAACAAATCAAACAAAGGAGAGAAGCAAATGAAACAAGCGAGAGAAACAAATGAAACAAACGAGAGAAAGAAATGCAACAAACGACATAGACAAATCAAACAAACGAGAGAAACAAATGAAACAAAGGAGAGACGGAAATGAAACAAACGAGAGAGACAGACCAAACGAACGAGACAAACAAATCAAACAAACGAGGGAAACAACTCAAACAGAAGAGACAAGCACATGAAACAAACGAGAGAAAAAAATGAACCAGACTAAAGAAAGGAATCAAACAAACGAGAGAAAAAAATCAAGCAAACGAGAGAAACAAATCAAACAAACAGGAGAACGAAATGAAACAAACGAGAAAAACAAATGAAACAAAGTAAAGAAACCAATGGAACAAACGAGAGAAACAAATGAAACAAACGAGATACACAAATGAAGCAAACGAGAGAAACAGATGAAACAAACGAGAGAAACAAATCAAACAAAAGAGACAAGCATATGAAACAAACGGGGGAAACTAATGAAACAAACGAGAGAAACACATGAAACAAAGCAGAGAAACAAATGAGCGGGGGAAGGAAATGAAACAAACGAGAGAAACAAATCAAGGAGGGAAGGAAATGAAACAAACGAGAGAAACAAATCAAGCAAAGGAGAAAAACAAATGAAACAAACGAGAGAAACAAATGAAACAAAGGAGAGAAGCAAATCAAACAAAAGAGACAAGCATGTGAAACAAACGGGAGAAACTAATGAAACAAACGAGAGAAACACATGAAACAAAGCAGAGAAACAAATCAAGGAGGGAAGGAAATGAAACAAACGAGAGAAACAAATCAAGCAAAGGAGAGAAACAAATGAAACAAACGAGAGAAACAAATCAAACAAAGGAGAGAAGCAAATCAAACAAAAGAGACAAGCATGTGAAACAAACGGGAGAAACTAATGAAACAAACGAGAGAAACACATGAAACAAAGCAGAGAAACAAATCAAGGAGGGAAGGAAATGAAACAAACGAGAGAAACAAATCAAGCAAAGGAGAGAAACAAATGAAACAAACGAGAGAAACAAATGAAACAAACGAGAGAAACAAATCAAACAAAACAGACAAGCATATGAAACAAACGGGAGAAACTAATGAAACAAAAGAGACAC
>NW_013569936.1:3160-5346 GCF_000499745.2 Eimeria mitis | reverse complement strand
GAAACAAATCAAGGAGGGAAGGAAATGAAACAAACGAGAGAAACAAATCAAGCAAAGGAGAGAAACAAATCAACGAGGGAAGGAAATGAAACAAACGAGAGAAACAAATCAAGCTCAGGAGAGAAACAAATGAAACAAACGAGAGAAACAAATGAAACAAACGAGAGAAGCAAATGAAAAAAACGAGAGAAACAAATCAAACGAAGGAGAGAAAAAAGTCAAACAAAGTAGAGAAACCGGCGATGCAAAACGAGAGAAGCAAGTTAAACAAACGAGTGAAACAAATCAAACAAACGAGGCAAAAAAATCAAACAAACGAGAGAAACGAATGCAACAAACGAGAGAAAGAAATGAAACAAACGAGAGAAACAAACCAAACAAAGGAGAGAAACAAATGAAACAAACGAACGAAACGAATCAAACCAATGAAAGAAACGGATGAAACAAGCGAGAGGAAAAAATCAAAGAAACGAGAGAAACAAATCAAAAAAATGAGAGAAACAAGTCAAACGAATGAGAGAAGGGAATCAAACAAACGAGAGAAACAGATAAAACAAACGCGATAAAGAAATTCAACAAACGAGACAAACAAATGAAAGAAACAAAAGAAACATATGAAAAAAAATGAGAAACAAATCAAACAATCGAGAGAAAGAAATGAAACAGACGGGACAAACAAATCAAACAAACGAGAGAAACAAGTCAAACAAACGAGAGAAACAAATCCAACAAGCGAAAGGAACAGATGAAGGAAACGAAAGAAATATATCAAACCAATGAAAGAAACGAACGAAACACACAAGAAAAAAAAAATCAAACGAACGAGAGAAACAAATTAAACAAAGGAGATAAACAAATGAAACAAACGGGACAAACAATTCAAACAAACGAGAGAAACGAATCAAACAAACGAGAGAAACAAATGAAACAAACGAGACAAACAAGTGAAACAAGCGAGAGAAACAAATGATACAAACGAGAGAAACAAAGGAAACAAACGAGAGAAACAAAGGAAACAAACGAGAGAAACAAATCGAACAGATGAGAAAAAGAAATCAAACAGATGAAAGAAACAAATCAAACCAATGAAGGAAACAGACGAAATAAAGGAGAGAAAGAAATGAAACAAACGAAAGAAACGAAACAAACGAACGAGAGAAACAAATAAAACAAGCGAAAGAAACAGATGAAACAAACGAGAGAAACAAAGCAAACAAACAAGAGAAACAAATCAAAGAAAAGAGAGAAACAGATGAAACGAACGGGAGACACGAAGCACACAAATGAGACAAGCAAATGGAACAAACGAGACAAACGAATAAAACAAACGAGAGAAACAAATGAAACAAACGACAGAAACAAATCAAACAGAAGAGAGGAACAAATGAAACAAACGGGAGAAACCAATGAAGCGAACGAGATAAACAAATCACGCAAACGAGAGAAATAGATGAAACAAACGAGAGAAACAAATGAAACCAAGCAGAGAAACGAAAAGAACAAAGGAGAGGGACAAATGAAACAAACGAGAGAAACAAATCAAACAAACGAGAGAAACAAATGAAGCAAACGAGACAAACAAATGAAACAAACGAGAGAAATGAATGAAACAAACGGGACGAACAAATCAAACACACGAGAGAAACTAATCAAACGAGAGAAACAAATTAAACCAAGGAGACAAACAAACGAAACAAACGAGAGAAACAAATCAGACAAAGGAGAGAAACGAATGAAACACACGAGCGAGGGGAATCAAACAAACGAGAGAAACAAATCAAGGAAAGGGTAGAAGGAAATGAAACAAACTAGACAAACCAACGAAACAAACGAGAGAAACAAATCAAACAAAGGAGAGAAAGAAATCAGACGAACGAGAGAAACAAAGAAAGGAGACAAGCGGATGAGGTGAACAAGAGAAAAAACATGAAATACAAAAATAATACAAACAAATGAAACAAACGAGACGAACAAATAACACTAACGAAAACGAAGAATAAAACAAACAAATCATGCAACAAAATCTAGAAATTAAAGGAGCCTGGTGAAGGCAAAAAGCGAAGAAAAGACAAAAATCAAGCAAACGGAGGACAACAACGAACAACGCAAACAAAACAAGAAAAGAACAAACAGAAGAACAAACAAACAAATACACAAATGAGATCATCAGGGGAGGCTAATGAAAG
>NW_013569936.1:1833-3060 GCF_000499745.2 Eimeria mitis | reverse complement strand
AAACGAGAGAAACAAATTAAACCAAGGAGACAAACAAACGAAACAAACGAGAGAAACAAATCAGACAAAGAAGAGAAACGAATGAAACACACGAGCGAGGGGAATCAAACAAACGAGAGAAACAAATCAAGGAAAGGGAAGAAGGAAATGAAGCAAACTAGACAAACCAACGAAACAAACGAGAGAAACAAATCAAACAAAGGAGATAAAGAAATCACACAAACGAGAGAAACAAATCAAACAAAGGAGAGAAACAAATCAGACGAACGAGAGAAACAAAGAAAGGAGACAAGCGGATGAGGTGGACAAGAGAAAAAACATGAAATACAAAAATAACACAAACAAATGAAACAAACGAGACAAACAAATAACACTAACGAAAACGAAGAATAAAACAAACAAATCATGCAACAAACTCTAGAAATTAAAGGAGCCTGGTGAAGGTAGAAATCAAAGGAAAGACAAATATAAAGCAAACGGGGGATAACAACGAACAACACAAACAAAACAAGAAAATAACAAACAGAAGAGCAAACAAACAAATACACAATTGAGATCATCAGAGGAGGCTAATGAAACAAACAAATTAAGAAAGCAACACAAACAAGTAGAACAGCTAAAATAAGCAAATAAAACAAACAAGTGAAATAAACGGAAGAGAAAAACGAAAAAAAACAAATGAAATAGATATAACCAACAAACCACAGCACTGGATGGACCTAAGAAAAGACGAAAGTAACACAAACAAACGAGACAGACGAAAAACACAAACAAATGAAACAAACAAAATAAATAGAAAAAACAAAAAAGAACAAAAAAAAAACAACAGCAGTCGGTATAAACTATGCTCCCCGTCTGCACGCATTCACACTAAGTATGTATATATTTGTATATATATTTCACTGCCAGCAGCTGCTGAAGAGATAAATGTAAGTAAATTCATTACAATAAGAAATATATACACCCTAATAAACAATAAAAACAAAACCGACTCTATATAAAGAATAAACAAATGCATTTATATAGAATCCAGAAGATATAATGATTTATTCTATATTATACTTTATATGGAGTTATTTGCATTAAAAAGAATACAAATTTCGCGTGTATAAAGAACGCAGAACTTGTATTCTTCGTATGAAACACGAGAAACTTGTATTCCTTTCAATGCAAATAACTTCATATAAAGGAAAATATCCAATCAATCATTATATATATGCTGGAGTA
>NW_013569936.1:1406-1693 GCF_000499745.2 Eimeria mitis | reverse complement strand
ATATTTAACTTACATGCACTTAGAATCCAAAAGATAACGCAGTTTGTGCAAAAGAAACTTTCGCGTTGATAGCCACACGGTGGACTCTGTGAGGCTCAGATCTTCCAGCCGCAGGCCGGAAAACCTGAAAAAAAAAACAAAATAAATATAAAAATATAATAATAAATATAAAAATATAATTAAAATAATATTTTAACGCATAAAAAAAGAAAAAAACAACTCAACTACGATAGGAAAAGAGAAAAAGTTGAATGCTATGAAAACACGAAAAAAAATGAGGTTTCATC
>NW_013569936.1:1016-1306 GCF_000499745.2 Eimeria mitis | reverse complement strand
ATATATATATATATATATATATATATATATATATATATATATATATATTTATATGTATATATATATATATGTGTATATATGTATATATATATGAACTTGTTCTCTTCTTTATATAGAATCCTAAACAATCAAGTAAACGCATAGAAACCCTTAAAACAACCAACTATGGCAGCTGAATGAAATAATAGAATGAAATACACCTCAACCGGTGCAATGAAAAAAGGAAATAAAAGGAAAAAAACTCTTCATATAATAAATAATAATAATAATAAGAAAAAGAAAAAAGAAAA
>NW_013569935.1:9937-11007 GCF_000499745.2 Eimeria mitis | reverse complement strand
GAGCTGACCAGTCCTCCACCAACGCATCTGCCTCTTGCGTTTCAGCAAGGGCTTTGCTTTCTGCCTGAATTTAAGTTAAGTTGAAAGAGAAGAGGCGGCGTTCCTGCTGCATGCACGTTGCTTACTTCGTCAGACGCGAGTTCGTCGTCGTCTGTGGTATGTTCTATGGAAATCATTAAGTATAGCTTCTACAGTAAACCCTTGCCTGTATTCTGTTGCTCAAACCGCTGAATATATGGCAAAGGAACCGACAGATGTTGCAAGCTGCCGCGACGGTACGAGAAAACAGGAGATGCAGTGTATAACGTGGCTGCCGTTGCAAGCCACAACACCTTCAACCCCATCGTAACTATTTATGGAGGACATCCGGTCTTTCTAGTCTGAAATTCCTGCGGCTTCTCCCGCCTTTCCGTCGTATTCGATCGTTCAGTTCGCACACATGCAATGAGTGCTTTCACGGGGTGTACGTACACCCCAGAAAGGCACAAGGCTGCAAATGTTGCTCTGCCGCCAGCTTTCCTTTCGTGTTCAACGGCAATAAAGGAAACGTTTCTACAGAAATGCATTAAAAAATGTTTCAGGAGTTAAAGTTCAAAAGGATTGGGGAGCAGTGCATCACGTTGTTGCCTGCCTATTGACAGACGAAGGTAGTACTCTTGTTGAAAGTACTCGCAAATTAGGTTTTCTACTTCTTGCGTGTTATTCTTTTTTCTCTTCTCCATCGTTTTGGGCCTGAAGATGCATGCTGCTGGTGATCATTTGTTCATACATTTTGCACTTCTTCAGCAGCGTCCTGCTTTCGCCTGTTTCGGCATTGCAGAGTTGCTGCGCCTGCAGTTTAAAGCCAAAGCCCCAGCAATTCCCGCAATATTTTTCGTTTGTTTACTTGAACAGCTTGCAGCGCTTTGAGATCTTTGTAAGCGGACAGAAACCTGCTGCTTTCTGTGCAAAAAACCTGAACCTGCAGTGCTTGTCTACTACTTCAGGATATGCCGTTTCACCTGTTCAATATAGCTTTTTGCCTTTTCGAGTTCATTTATCTGTGCGTGAATCAGCCCCATTGCACATAG
>NW_013569935.1:9300-9714 GCF_000499745.2 Eimeria mitis | reverse complement strand
AAAAAAAAAAAAAAAAAAAAAAAAAAAAAAAAAAAAAAAAAAAAAAAAAAAACAGAAAGTCTACCCAAACGCGAATTGGAGACTTCAGAAGATTCAGGTGTATTCGCAGCTCTACGGGGTGGAAATGATTCGTCAGAACAGTGAATTGAAGGAGGTTTTAGTTGTTGTATAAATTCACAAGAAAGAGCAGCAGTGCTGCCACAACCGAGTGCTGCGGTGTACGTACTCTTGACGACTTCTTGTCTCTGATTTTCATCTGAGAGAGTAGCTTCAGTTGAGGGTTTCCCCTCTCCACTTGCATTTATATTTGTGTTCTGCTCAAACCAACTTATTATTATTTCGCACACTTTTCGGTACATCGCGCTGCATGATGCGTCAGACTCTGCACGACCACACTTCCTGAACACCTCCGCC
>NW_013569935.1:8957-9200 GCF_000499745.2 Eimeria mitis | reverse complement strand
AAAAAAAAAAAAAAAAAAAAAAAAAAAAAAAAACAAAGTCTACCCAAACGTGAATTGGAGGCTTCAGAAGATTCAGGTGTATTCGCAGCTCTATGGGGTGGAAATGATTCATCAGAACAGTGAATTGAAGGAGGTTTTAGTTGTTGTATAAATTCACAAGAAAGAGCAGCACTGCTGCCACAACCGCGTGCTGCGGTGTACGTACTCTTGACGACTTCTTGTCTCTGATTTTCATCTGAGAGG
>NW_013569935.1:7293-8857 GCF_000499745.2 Eimeria mitis | reverse complement strand
TATATATATATATATATATATATATATATATATATATATATATATATATATATATATATATATATTTAAGTCCGCAGGTTGTTGATGCTAGTTAAGAAGTATCTTGCTAAGCTAGCTGGCTGCAAGTTGCAGCCGGCTAGGTGTAGCCACCTCAGTTAAGTGCATGCTGCTCTGTCTGCTGCAGGATGAACTATTCACTTGTTCCTGTTGCACTAGCACCACTGCTGGTTAGTTTTGTGCAGCAACATCTCCCTAGGAGAGACAGCCGCACCATATTAAAGAAAGAAGGAACCATACGAAAGCTTGTGGGGCCAAACTCGCAGGCGGCGCAGTACACCTGCAGAGTGAAACCGAGAGAAGATGAATTCAACCGCTTCACAAGTAAACCCTAAACCCTATTCCCTAAGACCATAAACCCCAAAAGTATACACACCGGCCTCTAAGACCTTAACCATAAACCCCAAACCCTAAACGTTGAAGCTTCGGGCATAGAGATAAGGTTTCCCACCGGGTAAATAGACGAGCAAAATTATATTATTTATTTGTATTATTTGTTTATAATCATGAGCTCTGATACGATATTCTTGCTTACATCCATTGCGCAAGCACGAAGAGCCTCATCATATTTGTTTTGAGAAGCATACAGCCGACCAAAGTTTCTGTAGAGGCTGCATCGAGCAGAACGGCCGGCTTCGGGGTGTTTAGAAAGTCCGCGCTCTGCCTGTATGTTTTCATAATCCAGAAAAAACAGGAAGTGAATGTGTTGTTTATGTTTTTATCTTCTATGTGCTGTGCGGAAACAGAGGGGTTTCTCGGCGAAGAGTATAGGGCAATTACCACGTTCAGCAACTCTTCGGCTGAGTGCAGCTGCTGCAACCCTAAAGACGCAAACACGTACAAAAAGGGGGCTCTCGTAGGTTTCTGCTTGCAGAAGTATCTTGAGTTTCTACAACAAGTAACTAGGTAGTTAGCTGGGTGCCCTGGCTAGCTCAGTTAGCTACGTCGGCCAGCTAGCTAGCCAGATTTCTAGGTAAGCTGTTTTGCAGTTTGCTTAGCTGGCTAGGTGAAATCCTTGACCCAACAGTACCCAAGTAAATCTGAGCGAGCAGGAGCTGCGGATGAACTACTTCTAACGAGTCGGGGCCGAAGAGCATTTCAGCTGTTCTTGAAGCGTAGAGGGCCCCAGCAACCGCTAAGCCGAAATTTCCTTGCACAACCCAAGTCTGAGCTGCAGCTGTGCTGACCTCTAGGATGACAGTCTGCATTAAAGAGTGAGTGAATCATCAGCAACATTTCAGTCTGAATCGGCTTATCGAGCGATAGTTGTAATTTGAGTTCATCTGTGAAAATGCAAGGACCAGGCAGTGTTCTGAGCTTCCTAAAAAGTTTGCTTACAGCTAGTTGTTTTCTCCTCTTCTTGTACTCCTGTCGTTCTCTCTCTGAGCCCATGAAACCCGGGGTTTCTTCAAGTAGCTTCAACTCGCGATGAATCAAATGCAAAACCCCTTCCCATGCAACTTTAAAATGGCGCAATGAACTGTACGCAATCACCGAAGATCTGCGT
>NW_013569935.1:6092-7254 GCF_000499745.2 Eimeria mitis | reverse complement strand
TATATATATATATATATATATATATATATATATATATATATATATATATATATATATTATATACATATATGTATATATATAGTGTGTGTGTGAGTGTGTATACATAAATTCGTGCGTACTTATAGATGTATATTCGTTAAAATATATATAAATTAAACACCTGTATGCGATTTATGTGAACTATCTTGAACTTTACTAGTGTATGAGTTGGATTTCTAGTGGCTCAAATGCGGGGGTAATTGCGGTGACCTTTCTACCCTCACGCGTATAACGATCTATTACTGCCGAGCTAAAGTATAGCGGTATACGTTTTTATTTGTTTCCTTTTTAGTGTTAAATAGTGTCGGTACCCCACCAGAACCAACCAGGATATGCTGTGCATTTGAATTCGGCTGGTTGGGCGCACAACTCGCATTTGGGTTTAAAGCCAGTTGGCAGCGCCAGCCGGCTGACGTGCTCAACCAGCATTGTGTTGAGAAAGCAAATAAACAAAGTTTAAACCTTTAAAAAATATAAAATTTTAAATGTTAGGTAGACCACAAATTCAACACAAAGATTTTTCACACGCTTTCCAGGGCAACCAGCATCCATTCAACTCTGCTCGCGAGCGGCGCTCGGGCTCGATGGTTTGCGCCCGTAAAGTGACCTATTTACTGCATCTCAAACCGGAAACCCCAAGCCAGAGTGTGCTGAAAACAAATATATAAGAGTTTAACTTTTATTTCATGAATTTTTTTATTATCGTCCACGCGTAGCGTTGCAAAGGCCCCACCAGACGCAGGAAGCGAATGGCTGCAGGCGTCAGTGGGGAGAGACCATGGAATGAATTAAGGGGATAAAAATATTTTTTCTGCACTCAAAAATACCGGTAACTATTTTTAAAGCCAAAGAGAAAACTGTTCCAGAAAATAACGCACTTTGTTTTTCCTGATGATGCAAACACAGTTCATAGGACCTGTGTCGGTTTGTTCGGCTGTTCAACATGAAATCCTCAGCAAGAAAGCCGCGGGTAATCAATATAAAGTGAAATTAGTTTGTGTTCACAGCAACGTTTGTTAAGTTCCTCTGAAACCCGCGCTGCACAAGAGCTACAACACCGAGACAAGCACTGTAATGAAACTACTACCGAATGACGGAAAAAAGTAATATAATAATGACAGTG
>NW_013569935.1:4972-6054 GCF_000499745.2 Eimeria mitis | reverse complement strand
TATATATATATATATATATATATATATATATATATATATATATATATATATATATATATATATGTATGATAATGAAGAGAGAAACGCCAGGCATTTTTCTTCCCCTTGTTTGCTTATTCAATAGACACTCTGGATGCAGCTGCCTGCTCAACTACAACTGACGCAAACTCGTTAAACAAAAACACAGAGGTCGAGCTTTTAGGGTTTTAGGGTTTAGCGTTGTAGCAATAACTCATTAATTCATTAGTAGGTAATCAAATAGGGTTTAGGGTTTAGGGTTTAGGCAGCATACAGCCTCTCCTATATCTCGCAACCACCGAAACAGGAAGCGTTGTATGGCGCTGCCCTTCAGCACCACGCAAGCGAACAGGAAACGATAAAACTAGCTGGCGGTTTCTATTCTATTGCTTCAGAAGTAGAGTATGGATACGAGTACAGTTCAAATCTGCATGCATCTGTCTCTCTGGTGCTGTGTCTATGTTCCTTTTTCGTTGTGGTGCTGTATAAAAAGTTGAGGGCTCAAAAGACCTAAATAGTTGTTCTGCCTGCATACACCTGAACCCCACCTTTTTCATCCGTAGCCAAAAGGTGGGGTTGGTGTTTATCATAAACAGCAGTAAAACTGAATAAATTCAGTTGTTTAGCTTTTCTTTGTTTAAAATGCTAAAATTGTTTTTGTTGCATCACAAAGCATGAAACTAACTACAAAGCCGCAGACTGGCGGGGATATATCAGCAGAAACACAAAAAGGCGGGATACTACCCCTAAAGAAAAAGAAAAAGAAAACAACAACAATCACAGCGTAACACAAAGCTGCTACTAAAGGAAGAGTTTCTTCTTCCTGCTGCGCGGCAGCGTATTCTGAACTCCGCTGCGCATCGCCATCTAAAGCCTATGCTATATATATATATTTATATATTTATATATTTGTTTTTTATTTAAACTTTATTTTATTTCATTTCTTTTGACTCTTTAATCAAGAACCTGATGCCCAAGGCGCGGTTGAAGGGTTCAACTGAAACCCTGTGGCCTCGGGCCTGACACCTGCAGCAAACAAGCACAAAACAAATTATATCTACCTA
>NW_013569935.1:3223-4719 GCF_000499745.2 Eimeria mitis | reverse complement strand
CCTCGGGCCTGACACCTGCAGCAAACAAGCACAAAACAAATTATATCTACCTATATATATATATATATATTCATGCATCCATGTGCAAGCATGCAGCTGTATACGTATGGGCTCCTGAACGAACAAAAAACTTTTTAAGTAAGCGAACCTGTGCTGTCTGTCTGTACACCGCAGCGCTGGGAGTGCGCTGACCTGTGTGATTACGACTGGCTGCATTATCAGAATTAAACTTCTGGCGGATGAGCTGCTGCCACTGAGGCCACTGGCCCCTGCTGAGGCACCTAGCGACAGCGAGTTGTTGATTAAGATTAGCGCAACCCCTTATAAATGGAGGGGATTGAACATTATAATTATGATTTGTTTCTGTATCTGAATCTTTATTTTTTTCTTTTTTTGTTTCTGTGTCTTCTGTATTTGCTTCACTACTGCATGCTTCTTTGTTTATTTCCGTCGCATCATGATTCGTTTTTTTGTTTTCTTCGTTTTCCGTTTCTATATTGTTTGTTTCTTCTGTTGTTTCTGCGCCCCCAAGACGCTGGTAGAAAAGGATATAGGGAGAAGCAGCGAGAACACGCTGCAGATCGACGGCTTCAACTACCTTATCATCAGCTCTAAACCAACTCTCAGAGTCTATGTGTTTCACGTAGCACACGTAATGCCCCTGCTCTGTTGCGGGGCCTTCATGTTCTACCAGAGCCGCTAGTTTATATCCATAGCCCGATGCACGGCCCCCTTGAGGTGTACGTACACCTCGTGGAGAGCTAGGAGTTGAATTCGCTGCTTGGGCCCCCATTTCAGAACCACTTGAAATACAAACAGAAACCGCATCCGATTGCTGTGCTCTGTCGCTGTCGCTGCGTTCAGTTGTATCTACTTGTTTTTCTTCTTCTGTTTCTTTTTCTTCTTTTGTTGATTCCTTTTCACTCTTTGATGCCTCCACTGCGGTGGAAGGCAAACCTCCTCCCCTGCTCTCTGAGGTGTACGTACACCCCAACACTTGCCTCTCGTCACACGGGTGGACGCATGGAGGCGCAGGCCCAAGCTCTACAGGCGTAGCTGCGCTTGCAGACGCTGCAGCAGCAGCAGCAGCAGCAGCAGCAGGGGCTGCAGCAGCTGCAGCAGCTGCAGCAGCAGGGGCTGCAGCAGCGTTGGTGCCCTCGATGTAGCTGGACAAGTCAAGATAGTCGCCGAAGTGCACTGGGTTCCAAATCTGTAAAACCACGCAATCCACTAAACCCTAAACCCTAAACCCTAAACCCTAAACCCTAAACCCTCTAAACCCTAAACACTAAACACTAAACCTACTCCTGAATTTAGGGTTTAGGGTTTCGTGAGGGTGTGGGATTCATGAAATATAAACAGCTCCCCAATAGAAAGCAAAAACGACTAAACCCTAAACCCTAAACCCTAAACCCTAAACCACGAAACTGAGACGATGACACTGCATCTGTCGTGAAATACGAAGCACAGGGAGTTGAATACAAACAGAACCACCT
>NW_013569935.1:2837-3123 GCF_000499745.2 Eimeria mitis | reverse complement strand
CTGTAAAACCACGCAATCCACTAAACCCTAAACCCTAAACCCTAAACCCTAAACCCTAAACCCTCTAAACTCTAAACACTAAACACTAAACCTACTCCTGAATTTAGGGTTTAGGGTTTCGTGAGGGTGTGCTATTGATGAAATATAAACGGCTCCTCAATAGAAAGCAAAAACGACTAAACCCTAAACCCTAAACCCTAAACCCTAAACCACGAAACTGAGACGATGACACTGCATCTGTAGTGAAATACGAAGCACAGGGAGTTGAATACAGACAGAACCACCG
>NW_013569935.1:2596-2782 GCF_000499745.2 Eimeria mitis | reverse complement strand
TCTTAATTTGAATTTTCATAAGAAATTAACCTAAACCCTAAACCCTAAAAAAACCAAAAAACCCTAGACAACTAACAGCCAATACATATCCATCGAAGATACATGCAGCACACGAAACAACAGCAGCAGAAACGCATGCACCCGCAGCAGGACATGCAACAGCAGCAACACCGCAAGCAGTACCAC
>NW_013569935.1:877-1385 GCF_000499745.2 Eimeria mitis | reverse complement strand
CCGCACTTGGTGCATCGGACCTTATCGACTTCAGCTCCTGCAGAGGTTTCCGCATGAAAATAAATATTTTTATTGGTTTCGATGAATTAATTTTATTTATTTATTGTTTTTACACTTATATTTAACTTTATTTCATTATATTCGCCAAAAAATGAAAAAAAATACAGCTCAATCGAGCCGGATCTGAGCTGCGTATACACCCCAATTCGCACCACCAACGCACCTTCAAAAAAAACAGAAAAAAGAGTAGGCAAGTCCCCGCATTCAGGAGGATCATCTCCTCCTCCTCTAGCTGCTGCTGCTGCTGTTGTTGCTGCTGTTGCTGCTGTTGCTGCTGCTGCTGCTGAGGCTTGGGGGCCGCCTCGTACACATTCTCGCTGCGTTGCCTGTTCGTCTTTGGCTCCATAAAGCTGCAGCGTGTCTGCTGCTGCTGTTTCTGCATCTTCAGTATTTTTTCCCTTTGTTTCAAGGGAGAACGCTGCTGTGTTCGTTGCTGTTGCTGTCGCCG
>NW_013569935.1:0-585 GCF_000499745.2 Eimeria mitis | reverse complement strand
TATATATATATATATATATATACTATTTATTTATGATAATACAGTAGTTGCAAGCACGCTCACAGCAGTGTAAGAAAACATACACCTGACGCGCATACACCTGACACACATACACACCAGCATGCATGCATGCATGCAGATGCATGCATGCATGCATGCATGCATGCATCCGCACGCATGCTGGTGTGCATCCACATCCGCATGCATCCGCATGCATCCGCATCCGCATGCATGCATCTGCATGCAAGCATCCGCATGCATGCATCCGCATGCATGCATCCGCATGCATGGATATGCTTACCGAAGTCAGGCATAATTCTACAGCAGACTTGATAGAGGGCCTCGGGTTTAATGAAGCGGACAGTGCTGGGGGACCTCCACATGTGGCTGGTAGTAAACACAAAACAACAAACCCTAAACCCTAAACCCTAAACCCTGAACCCTAAACCCTAAACCCTAGAGAAGAGCACCCAGCTCAACAAAGAGATCTGTCTGTACACCGCAGCACCCGCAAGTCCTTCTCTAGACCCTAAACCCTAAACCCTAAACCCTTCCCCCTAAACCCTAAACCCTAAACCCTAAACC
>NW_013569934.1:30264-30857 GCF_000499745.2 Eimeria mitis | reverse complement strand
GTCCGAGATAAGCACATTCAAGCCATGCAGGACGCTGGAGCATTTCAGGGTGGCCAGGTAATTTGGTTTTCCGCAATATCTGCTTCCTTGGTGCTTCACGGGGCTGGAGGGGGCAGAACAACAGAAGATAAGCTATCCCCGAGTTTGTTTGTGCTTTGCATGCACAAGCGAACATGCCGCACTGTGTGTGTGTATTGCGTAATAGTTCACAGTGCATGCTTCCTGTGCTATGCCTCGTAGCTTCCTAGAACGCCAAGTCTAGTTCATTTTGCCGCTTCCGCTTGCAAAGGCAGACGCTAAATTTCTAAATCGTCTTTTGCTTGCCCGCAACATTCCATCTGTGACTAGTTGCCCGTAGGAGCGCAGTTGACTTATTGCTGGTGCTGGTCAGATTCGCGTGTTTGCTGTCTCTTTCTCAGGATTTTGCGAATAGCGAGACTGGTGAGTATCATATCATCCCACACATGGGGCTGTTCGGCTTCCAGCCGCACCGACCACAAATCACATGGGCGAGTGCTGCTCCGGAGAGGGGCGACTAGTCGAAACTGCGGTTGATTGTGACCATAACGCCTACTGCTACTTCATTCAACACT
>NW_013569934.1:29825-30164 GCF_000499745.2 Eimeria mitis | reverse complement strand
CATGGGGCTGTTCGGCTTCCAGCCGCACCGACCACAAATCACATGGGCGAGTGCTGCTCCGGAGAGGGGCAACTAGTCGAAACTGCGGTTGATTGTGACCATAACGCCTACTGCTACTTTATTCAACACCGCCAAAAGCGTTTGCAAAAATAATATACAGTCTACGTTTTCCAGGGCTGCCACAGGAACGCGAGAGCCAGCTGACACTGAGACGGAACCGATGAAGGAGGCCTACGACAAATACAAACCCAGCTGGTGGGGCAGGACTCGGCAACAAGGAGCGCTTTGTCTCCTGAATGAGCTAGGTTTTATTTGTTTGGACGTGCTTGAATAAGCAAG
>NW_013569934.1:18297-29725 GCF_000499745.2 Eimeria mitis | reverse complement strand
AGCCAGCTGACACTGAGACGGAACCGATGAAGGAGGCCTACGACAAATACAAACCCAGCTGGTGGGGCAGAACTCGGCAACAAGGAGCGCTTTGTCTCCTGAATGAGCTAGGTTTTATTTGTTTGGACGTGCTCGAATAAGCAATCGATTCGTGTTTGTGTTTCTTCCATGGACAGGTGCAGTGTTGGTGCTGCCATCTTCCATTTGCAATTCTTGCCTCTTGTGCTCTTTGTTTTGCTGCTGAAGGTCTGAAGAGCTGTTTACTTTGGTTCACCGGAGCTTTATCAGTAACAGCCGAAACCCGCGGGCATTCCAGGCCAGAGTTGCTCAGACTCTAGTATTGGCCATTATCGCTGGTCTTATTTTCCTGCGACTTTCCCCAGACAACTATTTGTCAAGAAGCGGTGCCTGCACATTTATAGTTCTGAATCAGGTAGGCCAAATGAGGTGGGGCTGCTGTACCCGGGAAGCCTTCAGAAGCCCGTCGGAGACGGATAAACGGAAATGGCGATATATATATATATATATATATATATATATATATATATATATATATATATATATATATATATATATATATATATGCCCAGCATCCTAGACGCATTCTCCTTCCAGAGGCCGTCTGTGGCTCTGATTCATGCTAACAAGGCTGCTTTCTCCCAACCCTAGGCTTCGTCGTGTATATTTATTGTCTTCGTATATCAGTGAATTCTGCGGTTGCAGGGGAGTCTCGGAATGGTTTCAGTATTGCATACGTTTACAAGTGACAAAGTTTTGGCTGTTCGAGAGTACCAATCTGGCCTTTACCGCCTCACGTCGTATTGCTGCGGCAAAATGATCGCCGATTTTGCCTTGCAAATGATCTTCCCCATTGTTTTTGCGACGTGAGACAGTAGGAATTTGGTCTTCTTGCTAGGTGATTTACAATTTTGTCGGGCCTGCCCACTGCAACTCGAGACCCTTGGAGCCTGCGATGTCTGTTGTTGCTCAGAATTGCATGGTACATGATTGGCCTGAATGATGCGGCTTTACGCTGGCTTTTGGGTCTGCTATTCATCATGCTGACAACCAACAGCGCCATTTCAATCGGCTATGCTGTGTCCAGCGCGGCGCCGACGGTATTACAGGCACTCTAGTCAAATGCGCTGTTTGCTATTACCAGTTATATCCACAGTGTCAAGGATAAAAATCAGACCTGCGCACGATGCGAAGATTTGATTCTCAGCAATCTCCTTCCTCCTAGCTATGTTAAACACGTTCTTCGTATACAATAGAGCTCACGCCTCAGATGCAGGAGACTCGACAGCATGCATGCGAACATCCTCACGACTCTTTTAGCTATGCGGGATTTCGCAGCAACTTAAATTGATCATGTTTCCACTTTTTCTGTAAGACGATATGTTATCCTGTATCGTGGCATTTTTTCATATGTTTGTCGATACGTTTGTGTTTGTCAATTACTCTTCAGCTCCAGTTCGCCTCAACTATCATCCCTATACTGTTCATGCCCCTCGTCCTCATGTCCGGATTTATGGTGATTTTGTCAAACATGCCGGGCTTTTGGATTTGGCTGCAGGTGAGCTTCTGTGTTGCCAAGGAAACCGTTATTTTTAATAGCCGTTAACGAATAAGCCGCAGAACCGATTAGGAAGCAAACGTCGTAGTACGCAGATGACTGTAATTGCGCACTGGTCACGTGCGATTTGAAGGAACGCCTGGAAGGTAGATAAGTGAACCGTGAATGTTGGGAACGTTTTGTTGTGGGTTTGAAATGTGATGATTTCTGTTGCGCAGTATATGTCGCCGTTTCGTTGGGGATGGTCCGGAGTGATGCACGCCGTTTGGGGTAATATATTACTTTTTCTCAACGGTGTTTCAAGAAGATATGGACGACAACTGCTGCTGCTCCCTCCTAAATATGGTTCCAGCTGTGTAGACGTCCCATGTTGTCTCACAAGCAGCTGTGGCATGCCTTGTTCTTACTGTTTTGGCTTCTTTGTTTACAGAGGGAGTTGTGCTGAAGCCGTGCCCACCCGGAGTTCTTCCACCCCAATGCTACTCAAATGGAGAGCAGGTACAAGACAATGCGTCTGACTAAACAACGAATAAATCTCCCCGTAATAGTCTAGGAATACGCCTAAATGCTCTTGTGAATACACATATTCCACTTAGTGTTAAAAAATATAGCTAGGTGAAGTTGTAAGGGGTATGCCGGCATTTCAGATGCATAGTCNTTTTCGGTATATACGTTGGCATTTGTTAAACTTGTGTGCAGGTCTTGCAGTACTACGCCATAGATCGTGACTCATACTGGTTCAGCGCCTTGGTCCTCGTGTTACAGATCGTAGTGTAAGAAAGTGCAGTGTTGCTTTCCAAGCCATCTTCCCTTCTTTGCTTGATATGTTGATTTGTGTGCAAGGATTGACTGTTTGGTTGCTTTTTTCCGCCTAATACGCAATATGCACGTCTGGCCTGCGCAGGTACCGGTTACTTGCTCTCGGGCTTCTTCTTTTGGTCAACCGCCGCAAGTGAAAATTCTCACCCGGTAGGAGCAAAATCCTTCGCTCTCAATAAAATTAAAACGTACAGTTGGAATTCTTGGTCTCAAATAGAGAACTGGTCTGCCAGGTGCCAGACGCATACACACTCTAACCCGGGCTTCTGATGAGTACGCAGTTAAGATGCCTGTCAGAGGTCCGCTGCGAATCTGGAGCATCAATGACCCCACCTCGCTCTCTCTGATTTTGTCAGATTTACATATTGTAGGACAAGCCTCGTGAGGCACCACCGCTTGGCAGCAGAGGCATGTACGGGACATACGCAGTGCGAGCAGAAAAACTGCTGTATGCAAGGGAGCTCTAGCCCGCATATTACGGCATTTTACACCAAACGAGCTATGTCTACACTCGCAGAAAGAAGCATAAAATGCGCAAATGCCGCTGAAACAACTGCCTGGTTACTTGCAAGCCAAGAACGCGGGTTGCGTGTAGCGTGTATTGAAAAAGTGCTGGAGTGGGTATTCTTCAAATCGATAGTGCAAAGCTTGCCAGTCTCAGCTGTACGATCACAGCAAACTGTGCTGTGTGAATAACGTGGTCCCTAATCACGTGCTCTCTCTACCCAGCGCCTAGGCTCGCCGACTTGTTGGAAGTTCCGACAAAAACTTCAACAGATCCTCTGCCTCCTCGTCCAAATCCTCCTCACAGTCACTGTCACTTTCCGAGTCTTCGTCTACCCCCCAGCAAATCGCCCGCGATCGTTGTGCTGAAGTTGCCTCCCGTTTCTCCTCTGCATCGAAGGCGGCAAATGCCGGGTGCAACTTTTCAGCCGTTGATACAAAGTCACCTTTCCGGGCGCAGAAGATCATCCCCTCACTTGCCAGTCTGCGGAAAAGCGGAATGACTTATTGTTGGCGCATGGAAGAAGACTGAAAGCCTTCGGGGAACGATGGCAATGCCACTTACTACGAAGCCGCTGTGCTNTTCGCTGCCAGAATGGTGCATGCAGTGCTTTTCGTGTGGATTTATCTATCAGTGTTTGCCCTAGCCTGACCTGGATGGAGCAACTTCTGCTCTTTTTACACTAAATAGTGGTTTGTCACAGTCCACTGGCCCCTTGTGGCTCATAAGAATAGCATCCATTCGGTTTGCGTGTTGATGCAAGCCTCTGCACCTCCAGGAGCACAAACACCTCCATGGACTTTTGCTGCACGTCGAACCGCACTTGCTGCTGCAGAAACCTCCTTCCTGCCACTGCAGAGCCCTCCTATGTCTCAGCACTAGCCGCTTCGCAGCCGCCCCAGCAGCGTATCCAGCTCTACCACTCCGTCTTCGTCCCAGAGAGACGAGCGACTCAACTGAGCACCCACCAGCACAACTGTCGCCTGCAACTGCCAGCGAACCCGGGTCGAGGGGGGCCTGACACTGCAGTGGAGGCTGTTGGCGCGGCAACAGCCGGTAATTTCCCTCCAACTTGTGCAGAGCAGCCACCAACAGCGCGCGGCCCCCGTTTCGCCAATCGATGGGGTAGCGCGGCACTAAATTTGACGGCACCTGCATACATGCAAACACGCGGGAAGTGAACGAAGTTAGGCTCTGCAAGCGACAGCAAGCGTGAAGGAGCCACACGAGCTGAAACAATTTGATGATTCCTGATATTCAACGCGTCACGCAGACGCAGAACGACGAAATACTGCCACGGCTGGCACTGCAAAATGTGTGGGGAGCATCGCATGCTCTGCACTGGGCTTAAGGAAACTCAAGTCTGCCTCACAGTTGTAGTTCTGAATACAGGGTCATATAGAGCCTTTTTATGTTGGTGGTTCCCTGAGTCAGATCGAAACCGCAAAAGAACATAGANAATACACATACGGGAGTGATATTTCAAAGTCAGCAGCGTACACATACCGCGGAATCCGATCGGACGGCGGCCCGTTGGAGCCGGAATGGGAGGAGCTTTAAGGATTTTGAAGGGCGTTGAAGACGCCATCACAGGAGTGCATGTCAAAGTATCATTGATATCAGCCAGGTACAGAGAATTAGAATTGCCAATTCAGGTGTGCGCAGAAGCGGGGGAAGAGTCAACCATGGCTTTTGAAACTGCCCATCAACCGGAAAGAGCGGGGAGGCGCCGACGCAGTAGGCCGGATCCAACGACCCATTAGGGCAGAATGGCACCCTTAATACTTGTGTATCTCTTCAAGCTTCAAAGAAGAGCGCGACTACAACGCCATGCAGTCCTCCCTTCTCAGGGGGGAGCCGGCTAAGAGATTGGCAATCAGCGCAATCGACCTACAGTTAGAAATAAACCAAACAAATAAACTTAGTTATGCAACAGATCAAGCTTCCCTGCACACTGCAGCTGAGGCCCACGGCCTGGGGCTGGCAGTGTCGCTGATACGGCCAACCGTTATAAGGACGGAACATAAATATAACTGTTCCCTTTCAAAAGAACGGAAGTTCTCCACGAATGGTGTTTTGTGCATTTTAATATAGGTTAGGTGTCGTAGTAAGACTAAAACAGGCGGTTCCTCTTGTCTCCATTACTTGGGCACGGAGGTGGGTAGGTTGGGGCTGAGAAGGAAGAATCTTGATAAAGACATCAGGGAAAACATTCACACATACTCTTCCTTTTTTGTCGGAAAAGGCGAGTTAGGGCTTTTACTTTTTTCTTGGAGAAGGCGCGTTAGAGAAAGCCTTGTCACGGTGGACAGTTGCAGCAGCGTAACCTTCGGTAGCCAGTGTACACACAAGTACAGAGCGCACTGAACAGTACCCGATGTAAGGGAAAGCGCTCGGGGGAGCACGAAACGCGGGATCATGACTAGCAATGCATGTTTATAGTGAATTCCGATGAACCCGGNGCTCGGGGGAGCACGAAACGCGGGATCATGACTAGCAATGCATGTTTATAGTGAATTCCGATGAACCCGGATGCCTGCAGTAAGTATGGGGACTACGAGATGCGCTTGGCTCGCTTAACGTATGTAGGGATTTAAAACAAGCTGGAGCAGCCCATGCCTCCAGTTCAGCATGTGGCAAAGTGTAGGATAGAAGTCAATGGCTTGAGACAAGCCTAAAGAGCTTGTTTTCTACTGTTAGAGAGGCTCGAAGGCGCGTCGCTGAGGAAGAGCCCTGGGGGGCGCCGAAGAAGTGAAGACTACACTGACTGGAACGCCGCGATGGCGCCAGCGAGAGACGTGCAAGGATATAACATTCCGTCATAAAGACGTCTTCTAGAAGCACGGAGTCTACACACAGCGACAAACTTACTAGGAAGGCCGCCGCACGCCACTCCCTCTGTCAGCTGTACAGCCCGCACGTGATCCACCCGTTCCAAATTTAGCAAGCTAACAGGAGATGTTGTTTTGTAGCGATGTGGTCGTTAGACCACGCTCAACGGCATGATCTCGAACTGGCTGCAGCTGCGCTGCATACACACTGCTGGGAACTGCGGTTTTAGTGTCGATGCCTGCGTTGGTTTGTGAAGGGATAAGCATGTAGCCTGCCCCACAAGCAATACAAGCACAAAGGCTAAAAAAACGCTCGGCAGCATTCGTACCGAAACATGGGAACATCGTTCTCCCCAAACCCTCTACAACTGATACGCAGTCTCGAGCCGCAGAGCTGAAACAAAATCAGTAAGCTGCCAAACGCGCGGGAAGTAGTTGCGCGATTTGTACGCCCAATGACCAGTCATTTACTCCCGATCTGTGTGAGCCTCTCTTGCTTTCGTTTTCCTTTTGCATTGATTTCGCCTTCTCTTGCTCGCTCGCTCCAGCGTCTCCACACCCCGGCAATAAACACCGTCGCTTTATTCTCTACTCCTTCGTTCTTTTCTCAGCCTCCTATACTCCTTCTGTGCAGTTTNTAAACACCGTCGCTTTATTCTCTACTCCTTCGTTCTTTTCTCAGCCTCCTATACTCCTTCTGTGCAGTTTCGTAAATTTCAGCCTTCTGGTTGAAGCCATTGGCCCGAAGCTTTTCCGCCGCTTTCACCTCCGCGGACAACACGTCTCGCACTACTCGGGCGAGACCTGAAGCCAAATGCGCAAAACCATATAAGGAGTGCTGCATGTGGGTGTACATAACCCTGCTCTATCCGTATTGGGGCACGTTTTACTAGGGGAGTGAGCATGCGAAGGGATGCATCTACGTGCACTGCAAAACCAGATGTGCATGCGTGAAGCCGCACGGAGCAGTTCTGAATATGATGCAACCGACACGGTATCCGGGTGTCCACGAAAAATGCCAAGCACCCTGACACACTGTATGGTACTTCTTACACAGTTGCGCCGCATGCTACAAAGGCAGGCTAATTGTTATTTGCATTGTGCATTACAAAAATAGATGTACATGGAACACGGTGGAAGCATACGCATTTAACTTCTTTGTTTGGCATTCATGGTCAATATATCCCAAACCACACGGCCAGACGCTAAGGGAGGTCCCCTCACGAACAGTACAGAATCACACATACAATAACACTATCTGCTTCTGCTTAGAGGTACTAGCTACGGCTGGCTCCCTTTCTGTGTACACTACAAAAGTTAGATGCCTCCGCAAAAGCTGTCTGGAACAGACCCAGTGGAGCCAGTGGCTGCTCTTCAAGGCGACGGCCGATGTAAGACTCCACTCGGTGTACGGCAGCCACATCTGCTGGATCCTGAGTACCCAAAACGGAGAAGACACAAGCAGAGCACAAGCAAGCAGAAATATCCGAAATGCACCTGAAAATGCCCTGAACACCCTTGTGAGGCGCATGGAAGCGTATGACCTCNTTGAACGACAGCACAACAGCTGCTCTTCTGCATGCAAGAAGAGTTTGGCTGTCGTCACTGTTCCACACGTATCCAAGAACTCACAACGAAAGTTATGGCCAGGCCCTTTCTTCCTGCCCTGGCAGTTCTTCCAACTCGGTGTATGTATGTTTCTGGCTCCTTCGGAGGCTGGAGATTTACTACAAAGTCTAGATTGGGAAGGTCGAGTCCTCGAGCTGCCACATCTGTTGCTACCAGAATTCGTTTGTGTTCGCTTCGGAATGCCCTTAGAGCAGCAACGCGCTGGCGCTGCTGCAACAATGAATGGATGCAGACGCAATCCACCTCCAGTTGCTGCAAAGCTGTCGCGAGCTGCTGCGTCTTCCTCACAGAGCCACTAAATATGATGCCCCTTTGAGACGCAAATGGCTCCTGTTGCAGCAGATGTAGTACATATACCCCGCGCATTGCAGCGGGAACAAATATGTACCTGTGTTGCAGCAGAGGCGGACATCTGGCTGCCTTCTCAGGCAGCAACAAAGGCATTCGGGAATCACCGAATTGTTGCTGCAGCTGCAACAACGCGGGGCTGCTGCTGGCAGAAAGCAGCAACGTCTGTCTCCCTGCCGAAGATGCCGGCAGTGATGACAGCAGCAAGCGCAGATCGGGACCAAACTCTTCGCTTAAGAGTCTATCGGCCTCGTCTAGTACTAGACAATCGACCGCCTGCAACCTATCGTGTATCGGGCCTCGTAACAAGCGGGGAGGGACGTCTGCAGTGTGTCCATTTCTGGAGTTCCTACTGCTGATATTTTCGGAAGTTTCTTCCTCGTTTTCACTGCCGGATATATCTGGTGCTGTTGGGGATGCTTCTGCTTCGGCTGCTGCGAGACCTCTCTCACGCTGCAACAAGTCCGCAAGCCTCCCCGGGGTGGCGAGAACGACATGTGGAGCTTGTTGCTGCAGCGCCTCGGCCTCAACCATCATGTCTCTTCCCCCTGTAACCTCGACCCACCTTAGACCAAGGTGCTGTCCATACACGCCAAATTGCTCTCCTACTTGAGAGACAAGTTCGCGAGCAGGTAGCAACACGACGGACATAAACGTGTGCCCCATACCACGCTGAATTCGCTGAAGTACCGGCAACAAGTAGCAAAGTGTTTTTCCAGTCCCAGTGGGGGCAATAGCGCAAAAGTCATGACCGGATAGGCCCAAAGGCAGAGAACACCGCTGAACCGGCGTTGGCTCCAACAAAGAAAGATGCTGTAAAACGGAGCAAAGGGAGGGGCACACACCGAGTGAGCTGAACGTTACATCTTGTGTTTCTTGAGTCGATCCTGCTCCTTCTGTTTCCAGTTGGGGCGCTTCCAGCTGTTCTTGCTGATAGTGCGGCGGCTCCTCTCCTGCTGCTCCAACATCATCTTTGGATGTCTGCTTAGTGCATGCGTCCCTCTGTACCTCAATCAAAGGATTAGATGCTCCAGAATGGACACCGCAATCAGCTGAAGACCCCTTCTTAACACGTTTTCCTTCACTTTTCGAAGGCCTAGCGGCCCCCTTGGCCGTCGTGGACGCCTGGGGCCGATGGCGCCTCGAGAGCGCCATGGAGTGCTCCAGCAGGAATAGAAAATAAAATGAAGCGAATAAATGAATNGATGGCGCCTCGAGAGCGCCATGGAGTGCTCCAGCAGGAATAGAAAATAAAATGAAGCGAATAAATGAATGCTATCGGTTACACAAAAGTAGAAGGAGCGCCTTGACTAATGTACGGCGTGAAATGCGTTGATGGCAACTGCTCGATTCGAGTAATAGGAATCGATAAGCCCGAGGGCTGAATGATCTGATGTTGCCAAGCTGAAGAGTCCAATTGGCGATCAATTACGAACTCAAGCAAAGCGTTCTGGTTAGTAGAAGAAGTGATTCATTATAAGTCTGTGGCATCCGTCACTATGGGGCTGGAGTTGCCTTGGTTCGCTCATGCGGTTCTGGGGGGCCCTCAACCGCGACTGTAATACCCAGTATTATAGCCTGGGGTTCGCAGGGCTAGGAGTCACACGAGTGAAATCCGCCACTTCCTGAATGAAACCGAAATTTTTCATTTTTAAATAGTATAAATTCACTATGTCTGAGCACTAGTGAGTCCCAAGCTATCGATATAGAACTAAACCCCCTGATGACGTAGAAAAGACGCGCAGTACCTCCGACAATGTGTGTATAGACTGAACCGTGATAAGATGCTCTGTAGATCAAAATATACTCAGGAACGGCAACCACCGCCCAGGTAGCGCCCATGTACTGAATTGCTGTGGGTAACTCCGTGAACAATTCTATCCACAAGCCATCGTCCAACATAAATGTGATTGTGTCTAAGAAGAACGAAATAATAACTAGGAAAGGGAACTATGCAACTAAATAATATAATAGAAGGATTCATTGTAGTGCTCCAGCACTACAATATTCTACCCCACTGCGAAAGCGCGTAGCTCAGGTACACGTGTAGGGGAGGGCCCTGGGCGAGGGGAAAAGGGGAGAGCAAACGGCTAAGAGACCTGAGCATGAGGCGAGCTGAACACAGAGAATCGAACTAGCCTGGCTGCTCGAGAACGACGACCTCTCCATGAAGGAAGAACAGCACTACACCCCCGGAGATTGTCGGTCGGTTCCTACGTTGCGCGGTCTTCGCGGACCCCGCGCCACTTGAGCGCATACTGCTTGTACGTTCCTTCACACCGTTGGGGCCTAAAGCCCAGTCACACAGGCCGACGGCGACAGGGAGAAAATGAGAGGCATGAGTACAGGTACCGATACACACACACAACTGCAAAACTATTCCGTTATATAAAATAAGAGCAGCCAAGTNTGAGTACAGGTACCGATACACACACACAACTGCAAAACTATTCCGTTATATAAAATAAGAGCAGCCAAGTAATTACGGCCGTTCAACATCAGCCGAGCGCCAGCAACTTTGCTGCAACGACTGAACCCTCCAAACCATCTGCCTGCATACTAACAATTGCATGTGTCGCCGTTTCCGCCGCTGCGACAGCTACGCTCGCCGTTGCTGGTGCTGCAGCAACTGCTGATGATGTTACGCACGGTGATGAATTGTGCGGTTACAAAGGTGACTGTATATCATTGTGTGTGGCCCAAGTCTGTCCCTTTGGCCGCAGTAGAAGGTGCTGGGGGGTCAGGTTTGAGGTTCTTTCTAAGCAGTTCGGGCAGACAAGAATCATCATCTCCCCCAAACAGTTTTCTTCTCCTTGGTCCGCGCGTCGAGTTGTTTCCATTCCTATCATCATCATCATCGTCATCATCATCATCGTCATCATCACTAGCCTTGTCACTGTTCTTCTTCTTCTTGCCTTTGCTGCTGCTCTTTTTGGCTTTAGTAGTTTCTTCATCATCGTCTGCACCTTCTGCATCATTGACACTAGTCTTCTTCTGTTCTTGTTGCTGCGTGCTGTGTCCGGCTGCAGAATCCTGGGTTGTCGCGTTGCTGTTCTTATCAGATGCATTACTAGCTCCATTCGTCGTTGGAGCGATGCTCCGGAGGTCCCCTGAAGCCCTTTCCACCCCGGTTGTCTCTTGTCCGACAGTATTCACCTTCGTGGGAAGAGCGTTTATGTAGGCAGCCAGCTGGGCGTCGGGCGGGAACGGTCTCTTGCCCAAACAATCTTGGAGATCCGCAAATGTTAGAGTCTCCTTCTCCAGAAGCAACGCACTCAAGGCATGCATTTCCTGATGAGAATTAACAAAATCAAAAACACACCCCGAGGCGCGCGGAAGGTATGCGCATAAAAGCTGGAGCCATATAAAGCAGACGAGGGCGTACAATTAAACTGAGAAGGGAAACAAAGTCAGCAGCATAGAAAAGCCAACGCAAGTGTAGTCTATCCATTTCTTGAAGCCACACATGTACTTGCCTTTTCTTTTTCCTTTAGAAGAGCCTTCACTCGTTCGTACTGATGGCTAATCAAGTTGCGAACTTCATCATCCACGAGCTGTACGTACGAAAGAACAGCAAAAAACCAACAACTGAACTGCAAAAATGTGGGTTATATGTGTGCATACACTGATACATAAAATCAGGGGGGGTTCAAAGCCAGAATTCTACAGAGTATTATTGGGAGGACCGCGTGGCTGACTTTACTGGCAGGTTCAAATGCA
>NW_013569934.1:16169-18186 GCF_000499745.2 Eimeria mitis | reverse complement strand
CATGAGGAAATGCAGTACATTCATTACGTGGATCGTGTCGTGCACCATCTAGCACGGAGTTGTTCCAATCTGCTCACCTGCGCTGTGGCGTCTGAGAAAAGCTGATAAGGCTCCTGCGGGCTCTGTCGAGTCCGCCTCAAGTTGACCAAGCCGATCTTCGGATTCATTCCTAGCTGCATAATTATTAAACGGGCCAGATGAGTGGCCTTCTCAATGTCATCAATGGCGCCTGAAGACCGATGCCGTGAAAAAACGCAAAATAACTTTTCACTCAAAACCTGACTTCCTCCAACACACTATAGCGTTCGCATAAGGTTTGCTCGTGAGTTGGCTGCTTTCGTACCATCATCTTTGACAGAGACTGAAGAAGCCCCTAAGAAAGCCTAACTGAAACACCCGCTGGTCTCCCTTTACTCACCACTGGATATGCACCCCATAAAAAGCTCCTCTGCAGCTCTCCCAGCAAGGCAGACAGCAATTCTGTCTAAAAGGGCGTCCTTCTCATAAAGTTCCACAGGAGGCGGCATTTGCTGACTAAATCCCATTGCTCCGCTGTCTCGCGGGATGACCGTCAGCTTGAGCACTACGTCTACGCAAGCACAGAGAAAAAAAGCAGTAAAGCAGACACTTCACACAAGTTTACACGCATCTACACACGCTGATCTACTTCTGTGGAGGGGAGAAGAAAGATGCAGCTGAGCTTAATAGCAGAAGCAACAACGATGATATATAGCAAAAGTGAAAAAAGCCAACCGACGCATATATTCGTAGGAACGACGTGACGTGAATGCCAAGCAAAGAACTACGAGAGATGGATGAACAGATAGACGCATCCAAGAATGCGTTGATATATGCACATACATACTGAAGGAGTGATAACTATGCAAGCCAGATGANTTCAAAAACCATCCCGCCACAGCATGTCCTGCCTCATGAAGAGCGATCGTCTTCTTTTGCTTCTCTGACATGAGGTTTTTTGTGTTGGAGGGGAGACCCGCGATTATACGCTCGACGGCCAACTCGAAGTCCTGCGCTCAAGCACTTGAACTCTACCTAAGCCTGAAGCCCTTTCTTTTTATGTGTAAGGGTGCACGCTTCTCTGTCAGTCTGCCTTCCTGTCATGTTCGTAACGTGCGCTTGGAATTGTGCAATTAGGCTATACAATCTGTACCCGCTGCTCAATGCCTCGTTTTGTTCGCCTCCTCGCTGCATATATTGCCGCCTCATTGCAGATGTTTGCGATGTCAGCGCCGACCTAGAAATGAAAAAATCAGACGCCAATTTCAAAATAAAAACGAAGGTGACTTTACTATGAAGTGGAAGACAAACACAATGCACAAGAAAAAAATCAAGCAAAACTGAATATCCAGCGTACACTAAAACCCCCAATAGTGCAATCAATGTCCACCCATCTAAACACTCAATCCAACCGCTTAAATGAGCATACGTGTGCCTACACAAAAATGCAAAGGAAAAGCATTTACATATCCAACACGCATCTGTGGTTCAAAGCCACAGATGCACCCACAGAGAGTCATTTTCACATTCTACGCACTTATAAACTGTAGCCGTCTGCACGAATGTGCAAGCACATGCATGCAGGCATGCGCGGAGACGGATATGAAAACACATGCACAGACACCGTACACTACATAGGCAGTGAAGCCACAGGAAAATGGGAGATGGAAAGAGTAAAACTAAGAGGATAGGGGGTCATGGACGAGGAGAGGAGACGGAGAATGGACAGGAAGGAGGAGAAACAGGAGAAGGGAAGCATACGATGGGAGACCAAATACGTGAAAAAAAAAACTGAGTTTACCATGCCCGGAGTGAGTGCAGCCATTCTCTCCGCAAGCGCATTTGAATCGACCCGAGGAGACAACCTTAAGGGTTGGAGGTGGACCTGAGTAGACACACGCAAAAACAGAGGAAATCGGAGCTTGAGCCATCTCGAATGCGTCAACTTTCGACGAACAAAGCAGGCACAGGAGAAGTCGAGCAACTAAAGCTACATTTG
>NW_013569934.1:15766-16069 GCF_000499745.2 Eimeria mitis | reverse complement strand
TGCATTTGAATCGACCCAAGGAGACAACCTTAAGGGTTGGAGGTGGACCTGAGTAGACACTCGCAAAAACAGAGGAAATCGGAGCTTGAGCTATCTCGAATGCGTCAACTTTCGACGAACAAAGCAGGCACAGGAGAAGTCGAGCAACTAAAGCTACATTTGCAGTAGTTCCTTTCCCCCACGAAGCGGAAGTGGAGGTTACACGCATGCAAACTCGAGGACAAAATGAGCATCGAAGCCAGGTAGTGGTTTGTTGCGCACCTTGAATATCTCCGCCCGCTCCTTAACGTCTGGCCTGTTTAT
>NW_013569934.1:15149-15666 GCF_000499745.2 Eimeria mitis | reverse complement strand
TGGAAGTGGAGGTTACACGCATGCAAACTCGAGGACAAAATGAGCACCGAAGCCAGGTAGTGGTTTGTTGCGCACCTTGAATATCTCCGCCCGCTCCTTAACGTCTGGCCTGTTTATAACCACCCTACGATCGAACCGTCCAGCCCGTTTCAATGCTGCATCTAGAAGGTCCTCTCTGTTGGTTCCTGTAAGAGAGATAACGAAGGAACAAACAATGATACAATTTGCTTCGTAGCTTAAAAATTACTAACACGGAAAATGACTGAAGCTTGTGGGAATAGAGCCGTGAGACGATTTTCCAGCGTATGCGAAGGTGCACAGACGCATTGTTGCCAGCACTTCTCATGGAACAAGATATGGACGTCTACAGCAATATCCGCAGTCTAGGAGGAAAGAGAAGAACCATAGGCCCTCGGTGTTACCCTCCAGCACACCTGTAGAGCGCAGTGACTGTATATATATATATATATATATATATATATATATATATATATATATATATATATATATATATATA
>NW_013569934.1:14897-15049 GCF_000499745.2 Eimeria mitis | reverse complement strand
TTGGAACAAGATATGGACGTCTACAGCAATATCCGCAGTCTAGGAGGAAAGAGAAGAACCATAGGCCCTCGATGTTACCCTCCAGCACAACTGTATAGCGCAGTGACTGTACATATATATATATATATATATATATATATATATATATATAT
>NW_013569934.1:14603-14797 GCF_000499745.2 Eimeria mitis | reverse complement strand
GGAAATAAAACAGAGATACAAACACGCACACACACGTGCAATGCACATGCGTGGCAGAGATGAAGCGTGTATATTACCTGCCAAGACGACCACAGACTCATGCGGTGAGAATCCATCCATCTCGACAAGAAGTTGATTCAGCGTTTGTTCTCTTTCGCTGTTCGCGAACTGAGTGCTGCGGCTTGCACCAACGC
>NW_013569934.1:14350-14503 GCF_000499745.2 Eimeria mitis | reverse complement strand
TGTGACACAAAAGGCTTTGAGACTACATACTTGAGGAAAACTCTGTCACCAGGGTACTGCTGCAAGCATCCACGAGCTGAACCTAGACCCTGAACCCTGGACGGACAAGGCGCCGCCTTCCTGGCTTCATCAAAGAGTTCTCGGACTCTCGAT
>NW_013569934.1:1881-14250 GCF_000499745.2 Eimeria mitis | reverse complement strand
AAAACAGAGATACAAACACGCACACACACCTGCAATGCACATGCGTGGCAGAGATGAAGCGTGTAAATTACCTGCCAAGACGACCACAGACTCATGCGGTGAGAATCCATCCATCTCCACAAGAAGTTGATTCAGCGTTTGTTCTCTTTCGCTGTTCGCGAACTGAGTGCTGCGGCTTGCACCAACGCTGTCAATCTCGTCTATCCATATGATAGCTGCGAACAGCACACCCAAAATGGGCCAAGCAGAAAGCCCGTGACACAAAAGGCTTTGACACTACATACTTGAGGAAAACTCTGTCACCAGGGTACTGCTGCAAGTATCCACGAGCTGAACATAGACCCTGAACCCTGGACGGACAAGGCGCCGCCTTCCTGGCTTCATCAAAGAGTTCTCGGACTCTCGATGCTCCGACCCCGACAAACAACTCGACGAAATCTGAGCCGCTAATAGAGAAGAATGGAACTCCAGCCTCTCCTGCAACTGCCTAGACACCCCACCAAACAAGAAAAAGAGTAAAACAATGCATAGAAACATCGGATGGAGGAATCCTGGTGGTACAAGATCCACTCGACAATGCTAGAACTACCATACAGGCCCTCTAAACTTCAACCCTACATTTTTGCAAAAGTGGCAACCATCTAACAACTGCCTAGTACAGGGGTAGACAGTTCACTTGCCTTCGCGAGCAAAGTTTTGCCGGTACCCGGGGGTCCAACTAAGAGTGCTCCCTTAGGCAGCTTCGCACCCATCTTCTGAAATGCCGCAGGGTTCTTTAGGAAGGAAACAAACTCTGTTATCTCGCGCTTCGCCTCATGCAAACNTTCTGAAATGCCGCAGGGTTCTTTAGGAAGGAAACAAACTCTGTTATCTCGCGCTTCGCCTCATGCAAACCTGATTGGGAAATTACACCCCACAACTCGAGTATGCTGACATCTCAGACGTCCCTGCGCTCTAACTCCCCAAGCCTTAACCCTGATTATCTTGAATGATGTCATTAGAAAAGCCACGTACCCGCGACGTCAGCGAAACGAACTTTCACCTGCCCACAAACAAACGCACCGTAATGCATTGTGCAAGCCTTGGCGGGAATGCTGAACCCCAAACCCTGATCCAAACCTACAATATGGAGGCCCAGAACCCGAGTTTCTGGCCACTCACAGTGTCTGGCTTAATGCGAGCTCTCTTAGAGCTGCTGTTGCCCAACAGGCGATTCAGGCCGCTCGCGCTCCCACCACTGCAGACCAAAATTTTACACAGTAAATCGCAGTTCATGGAATCGTAGTAACACGCTGGCAGCCTTCACATTACTTGTCAACACGGTTCTCTGTATATCCTTATGCGCCTCTATGTACTATAGCTTGTGCTTTGTGTCAAGAATATTATGTCTTAGGGTTTTGTTTCGCACCGATTGACAGCTCCCCCCATAAAGAAGTCCCTGGCGATGGTGGCCATAATTAAAAAGAAGAACGCAGAAGCAAGCAAATCCCCAAGACTCAAATTCCAACCCTCTTCGACGTAAATAGGAAGAAAGTCCTTGGGGTGTATTCCGAGCGATGCCTGCCAACCACAGCAGCAGAAATTGCAAAGGCCGCAGCAGCGAGTCTCAGGATTACAGCGGCAGCGGCAGCAAGAAGGTCCTTAAGAAAACAACTCCAATACACTTTCTGNAGACCAAAGGAGCGTGAAGCTAAGGGGTAGCGCTTCGACCCACCTGGAAGTGCTCCATCTTTTCTATGAAGCTTTCGGGCGTAAGGCCCGTCTTGAACCTGACGATCTGTTTCTTAGGTAGCATGTCCGTCAACTTGGGCTGCTGTAGTGTCGGCGTCACCGAGAACTGGTGCTGCTGCTGAGGCTGCTGCTGCATGTCGTAAGGCTGCTGCTGTTGCTGTTGCTGGTATTGCTGCATTGTCATCACTTGCTGCATCTGTTGTTGCATTTGCTGCTGCTGCTGCATGTACAGCATCATTTGATGCTGCTGCTGCTCCATTGCCTGCAACTGTTCTGGTGTCGGGGGTGCTCTGACGACAGCAGTGCAACGGCCCCTATCCCCAACAACAACGACCTTCTCTACCAAGCCTCGAGCAACATACGAGCTAAGGAACTCCTGCGTAGGCGCACAAACAACTCAGATGCACAGTACGACTGCTGCTGCTGCTGCATACTGATGGTGCGCCTGAGTATGCAAAACGTGCTTAGAACCAACCTGCAGTGAAAGCTGAGGCTCCACCGCCCTCGACAACAATGACAAGGCAAAAACCCAGATACCCAGCCAAATGCACATACGCAGCAGCATATGCTGCAGGGCCCCGCCGGTTGGAGGAACAAATGGTAGCCGGCCGCCACCGGTGCCGCTGCTGCTACTGCTGTCCCTCTGCTTCAAGGCCTCCTTGGGATAAAAAGCTTCGAAGCCAAGGGGCACCCGCCTCGTGCCAAAGCCTGCTGACTTTCCAGAGCTCCGGGGACCTCTGGTGCTGTCCCCTCCGCCATCGTTGCTAGTGCTGCTGCCATTGCTGCCCTTGCTGCTGCTGCTACTATCGCCATTGTCTTCCTTTGTGCTACTGCGGCTGTCTTTGCTGGTGTTCCCATCGGGCTGCCGGTTTCTGCCGCTTGTGGCGCCGTTTCCCTTTTCATGCGATCCTTCTTGCTTATTGCGACTGCTGAGAGCAAGCAGGTCGCGCGAGAGACGTTGCAGCAGTGAGCGTGCTGCTGGTTGATTCTGACCTGTTGTTGCTGCTGCTGCTGCATGCAGTTGCCGCAGCAAGGGTGGCAGCAATTTGTCCAAGGTGTTGGCAGGAAGCTCGGCGGCTGAACGCAACAAGCCTTCTGCTGTCTTATGCAACAGCCCCGGCAGCCCGTGCTGTCGTTGCTGCTGGCACAGCAATTCGCGTTGCCGAGCTACCACCTCGAGCAGCTGACGGCGCTGCAGCTCCTGCTGCTGCTGCTGCTGCAACAGCCAAATGTTCTGCTGTCGTAAGCGTTCGTGAGCATCATTGCCTGGCGAAGTGGGTATGTAAGTTCCATGTTCTCCTACACTCCGCTGGCTGTTGCTGCTAATGAGCAGCGTATCACTGCATGTATGGAAGAATGTGGCAGCGAAACGGGGCAGATGCCGGTGCCATTGCTGTTGTTGCAAATCACGCTGCTGCCACGCTGGTGCATGACTGAAAGTACGACGAGTTCCTGCTGTCGTTTTCACCGCGGTGGCTGCTGTTGCTACTTGAGCCGTAGCAGTTCTTGTCCAGCATGTGTGCCAGGACTGCTGGAGGGACTGCCGAGCATACGAGGTGCTGCACGTCACAGAAGTCGTTCTAAAACCTTCACGGAAACGCAAGACGTGTCGCGCGCCTCGCTGCAGCAGCAGCAAATGTGCTGCTGCAGCCATGCCGGCCCCGTTGCAGCTGCCACTGCTAGTGCTGGCAGCAACTATGGGCGCACAAAAGAGCTCCTTCCACCCCTGCCGCCACTGCGCCTTCCATGTGGGGATTACCCCTTCGGGGCAGCAGCGGCTCCTGCCTCTCTGGTTGCAGCGGCTGCCGTGGCTCGTGCTCCTGTCNCCCCTGCCGCCACTGCGCCTTCCATGTGGGGATTCCCCCTTCGGGGCAGCAGCGGCTCCTGCCTCTCTGGTTGCAGCGGCTGCCGTGGCTCGTGCTCCTGTCTCGAGCGCTGCAACAGACGACCTCAAGGGTGCCCTCCTCCTGTTCGACACGCCCCACAAAAAGGAATAATAGCCGGATAAATGATGCAACAACCAGCACAGTTCAACATGCTGGCCAGCGGGAGCGCCAGCGGGAGCAGCCAGCAGCGGCAGTAGCAGCCAACCTTCGGTGTCTGTCAGCTGCATCAGCGGGCTCCTGGCCCCCAATATATAAAATATTACTGATCAAATGAGTATTCACGCAATCACCAAGTCTGTTACACTGAACATAAAGGCTCAGGGATGGGGTCGACCGAAGAACCGGGGGACTGAGGGGCTGGCAGTTGCGGCTACTGGAAGCCAAATTTCCTTGGGTAGGCATGTGATATGCCTGAGGAACGGGAAAATAGATTGGTTGAAGATGTTGATATCTCAGCTTACATGCATGCTTATGTGACATGAACTAACGGCGTTTATCCCCCTATGGCTAGATTATTTGCTATGCAACGCTGCCGCGACAGTGCGTTTGTGCAAAGCGTTGGTTTTCGTGGAGGCAACACTACCGCAAAAGAAGCCCGAATCCAGGGGAAAGTTTTGTTGCCACAAATTGAGCCTTTGTAGAAATCAGCCACGTTGCTTGCCTATAACTTAGCTACGAGCTCTCCAACCTGCTGTACGTTTTGCAAATGCCTTGGTTCTTGTTTTGTGTGATGAGTGCAGCAGTGTAGCACGCCCTGGCTGAGTCTGGTCAATGCATGTTTATTTTCATGGAGTATGGTTACATAGGGCAAACTACTTATTGGGCAATTGTCTGCATTGTTAGTGCATGCTTTAAAAGGTGGGTTGTGTAAAACTGTGCGCCTGAAATTAGCACGAGAACACTCAGCAAGCCTAGGCTGTCTGCCAGTACAAATGCTCAACAACAGCCTANCAGTAACCCAGGGCCTGAGCCGCTGCGCCCAGGACGGTTGGGTACAGAGGAGCGATTTCAGCTACTCTTATGGTCTGTTTGCTTCCTTGCAGCTCGTGACGGCCGTCGATTACGGCAGACGACTCGCGCTACAGCTTGGGCCTATTCGAATGTGGGGCTGCCTTGCAGCAGGAGTCCCAGCAAGCTGAGTTGCAACACATGGAAGAGCATCCCCTCTTCGCAGCAACATCTGGCCCTTGTGCCGGTTGGCGCGGGACGCCTGGAGGCTGCAGAGGGGTGAAGCTAGCATTGGGGAACTCTCATATTTTGCCCTGTCACTCCAATGCACTTCGCAACTCTCCCCATGAGGCTGGCTCACTAGGAGCCCATTGTTACACAGTTTGACTGGGGAATATTCCTTCAACTGCACTGGTTTTCGCGGTTACTCTGTTGTTTACTGAACAGAATTTTTTTACGGCGCGATATTTGAAAGACCACGAGGGACTGCTTGTCTTGTCCCGCCGTTCATGGAGGCCTATCTGCGCTGCGTTAGAATCTCATCACTTCTTTCTTAAAGACGAAAGGAATTGCGCCATTTCCATCTCTTTTTGCCGGGGGACATGAAAAGGGTGCTGGACACTTTCGGAAATGCTCTCCAACACTGTATCCCACAATGTAGAGCTTAATAGTTCCTTTCGCGGGGTGTATCCGCATGCGCCGCTATGTCCTGCAAATTACGATAGTGACACGGTAAGTTCGACCCACCNCAATGCATTTTATGCCCATAGAGTTACAACAGTCCTCGTTCCCTTTCTGCCGTTGGCAAATCGTAGTGGGAAAGGCTTGGCAAGGAAAAAACCAGTAGAACAAATGGGCAAAACCACCGAGTTCGAATGCCACCTATTGCACAGAGGCACATGTTCTGCAGTGCCCGTTGTATTTGTATTTCCTTGTATTTGTATTCATCCAGCTCCAGCTAGTCGTGGTGTATCGTTTATCTACATCTGCCTGACGGGGGCAGGCAAACTCCAATTCAAGGGTGATGGCCAAAATAACCCAATAGAATTCATTCGACCTGGAAATTAAGACTTCTAATGAGCTGCCTATGCTTTAGTTTGCTATTTCACATCCTTTCAGTGGGAGATATATACAACCCCATTCGTTAGCGAAGCTCGCCTGTAATCCTCGTGCATTCTCAAAAAAAAATATGCATACGCAGGAATTGCAGTTAACGCAAGCGCCATATTGCGCAAAGTAGCTTCCGCCAATTACAAGGGCCTGGTTTCACTGCTGTTGCACCAACACACTGAGAGAAGTTAGCAAGTAATGCACAACGCTGTGCGCATGCACCCAGAAACATGACCGTCAGGGTCGGTCAAAACTGAATAAACACATTCGCGCGCGCTGCTGTACACAAGCATTTATCTTACACGTGGAGTTTGTATACAAAGGCGCAGGCTTCATCTCTATTGCCCGTTTATGTGTAGGGGTTTACCATAGCTACGCCCACTTACCACATGGTCTTATCACGTTCCTGCGGCTCTGGAGAAGCCGCTCACCTCTGTTGTTATCAACTGAATAAAATGAAACAGGGTGTTATTTTTTCATTTCTTACACATCGTACGGGAAGCAGCTGCCGCATAAACCTTCGGCCCCCTGTCTGTACTTAGGGGCTTGGTGAGTGATCCTCTACGGCTGGCTCTCACCACACAGCCCATCTCGGGCGGCGTGGGCGGATTTTCCTAAAAGGCCACAGCGTCAGGGTCAACCGCTTCACGAAACTAACAAATGCTTCCTCCACGCCCCAGGAGAGCTAATGAGCCCCAGGTTCTAGGAATGCAGTAGAACCAGCAATTGTCGTTACAGCAGCTCCTGCAGTTGCTCACTTGAAGGTCATGCGGGAGTGCCAGGTCCAGCGGAGCCTTTATCAAGACGCTGGCAGCTACCGATTATAATCGCAGGCAGGCTAGGCCGTCTTGACTTTCTCTGCTGTGCTCCACGCCTCGCCTTCGGCGTGCTGACTCGTACACCGGTGTTGTGCATAGGCACACTAAAAACGGTGCTACTCAGAATGTAGGCCACTAACACTGGAAACCGGGTCTCCCTTCGGTTCTACTGGTCGGCCTTGACCGTCGAGGGCCATCCTCCACCGCAGCAGGTCACCTGATGGACGCAACACAAAAACGGGAACACCTTCCGTACATGGCAAAATATTGCGCCCCAAAACGCGCAATTTCACAACTTAAACAAAGGCACCTTAAGCACATGATGGAAATATGAATGAGTGCCATCAGAGCCTCATGTCCATTGCATCAGCTACGTCGCGTCGCATCTGAACTTGTCCGAGAAAAAAGTGAAATGAAACAGTAAACAACCCCTTAAGTATAACAATAAAGAGTGGCGCTGCTTCGTATATATATGACCCGCACAGGTGGAGAATGAAAAAATATAGCACAGGGGAATAAATGGGCATACAGAAGAGAGTACACAACGACAAACAACAATATGCACGAAGACCCAGCCAGGAAGCTGTACCAACGTGCCAATAAGCAGGCAACTATCGAATTCCAGACCTACCCCGCATGAGCTTCCTCCTAACAACCTGGACGAGCTCAAAATGCCTATTTCTGAAGAAGCTGGCGCTGCTGGCGTTTAGCGAATTCGCAAAAACTTCAATAGAACGACATCGACAGCTCGCGGCAAAGCCCACAGCACAGGATAACAGTCGCGTGCCTACACCGGCGCCCCGCGATCCAGGAGACACGACAAGACGGACCTGAANGCACAGGATAACAGTCGCGTGCCTACACCGGCGCCCCGCGATCCAGGAGACACGACAAGACGGACCTGAAGGAAAAAATGTGTGCACATGGAAGCTTGAGTGCTTCAAAGCAGCCAGATGGAACCCGAGGCACATAAGGGGGGATGGAGACAAAACGCTTATTTCAAGTACACTTTGCCGCCACCAGACATGAGTGAGTTGACGCTGTTTCGCTACAACCTGCATTCCGGAGCCTTTCTATCCACTCAAATGAACATTTCCGAGCAAATGTAAGGTTTTCATGCAAGCGAAAAGAGCCGGATAAAGTAGAGCCGCTGATGCTGGCCGAAACCTCTGATACGACTTTGTAGTCAGGCTAACCAACTCCAACTACATCAATGTGTAAAGCTCCCTGTCTCCGAGCACCGTTTTCTGTCAACTTTCCCTTCCTTCTTCGGGTTTATCTAGGGCTTCTTCTGTCCTTGTGTTTCTCTCTATGCAGCTCTGCTTGTCTGTACCTTCACATCACTCTATTCACCTCCGTGTGTCTGGTTAACATATTATGTCGTCTGACTTGTGAATATGCCTTACCAGCTGGCCCTCCTGCGGACTAGAAGGATGAATGATAAAGCCGATACAGCCGACGACTCGACTACCAGTAGGTTGCTTCTGCTGCAACGAAAAGCAACAAAGGACACGAACACCTAAATATGCACTTAACGTGTCCAAAATGCAGATGCAGCAACACNCGAAAAGCAACAAAGGACACGAACACCTAAATATGCACTTAACGTGTCCAAAATGCAGATGCAGCAACACATTCTAATTAAGGAATATCCCTATGAATGCATGCACGCGCAAAAAAGCAGCTACATTCAATTTCGATCAGCGAAGGGAAAACGAAGTATATGCTGGCTCCCAATTTCGCCTTTCACGCCTCCCTGTGTAAGAGCAGTTGAGAGCTCATACAACAGCGGCACGTCCATTTAGCCGGAAGGCAGGTAAGCCACTACGCATGAAAAAATGACTAAGAGATTAATTTAACACAGAGTCGGACGAGAACAAAATGGCTACCAGACGGAGCGTTGGGTGGCGCATCCGCACAGTGGATCCTCACCTCTGCCACCCAGAATCTGTTGCGCTCCGCCTGCAGATAATGGCGATCGAACTCTGCGAGGTCGGGGCAACCCCTTGAGGCGTACTGTTCCAATTCGAGAATAACACGAGCAAGAAGCAGCAAAAGAAAGCAGCAGAGACTCATGAGCATTCTGTCGAAAGGCACAAAGCAGCAGCAAATAACTAAGAAGCTCCCGAAATCCTGCGCATGCCGACACAACCAGTAGAAAACTGCAGGAAGAATCAAGGACCGCAGGTGAGACTTCATCAAATCCCGCACTAGAGGAGCATCACTCGAACAAGCCTCCCTTAACACAACATTTGCTGCCGTTGCCTCTTGTCGGGTAGAGTGGCAGCTGCTGCTTCGCCGCCTCTGGCGCGGATTCGTATCAGACTCTGGCTCCGGGCGCTGCTGCTTGCCATCTTCCTCCTTCTGCTGCGGCTTTTGCCCGTTCAACGAACGCCACAGTTGAGGCTCGCTGGCACAGCTACCGAACCCAACTCGCGGGCTGCCTTGCACGGTTTCCAGATCTTCAGCACGGTTGCTGCTGCTGTTGTTGTTTCTGTTGTAAGGGCTGGAAACATCGACATTGTCTCTGTGGTTTCTTGCCTCTGCCTCCTCATGCCCCGGGACGGGCCCCCCTCCATTGTTCGCGGGCATCGGAGAGTCAAAAGAAAGTATGAGTCCAACGTTCCTTGTTCTATGCCCTCTCTATCTCCGTTCAACTAGGTAGGAGGGCGAGACAAGCAGTATTCTCCACCTTCAGCTCAATGTCGAAGAAAACGCTGTATGGTTTCACAGCACATCGGCAGGACGCGGCGGCTCACAACAGACCCTGCTGAGGATTCTCTCGCAGGGAATTTCTGAGGAAGCGTTAAGCCATTAAGGAGGAATAGAAGAAGCGTACAAACCAGCATGCAGCCATCACTGCAGGTCGCAGGGAGCTGAGAGGCTGAGGTCGTTGAGCGGTCGTGTAACTTCGCTGATGGGTAGAACAGTAGTTCTCTGTGCTCCATAATCCCTCGAACTCGAATATTTAGTCGTTAGCGGATTATATCTCATAGGATAACCGGGCAGATGAACCAAGCCGTTAGCCTTGTCTGCTCATCCATCGGCTGGGGGGCTGCGCCCGCCGCCATCCCGACGCAGGAAAACGCCTGGAAAAGTTGAACCGTTACCTTAGCGGTAGCTTTGTTATTGTACGATTACTGCGCTTTTCTTGGAAAAACTTCTAACCATGGCGCCAAGGGCGATGTTGTGGAGCAAGACACCCAGGTGACAAAACCTTCCAAAAGGGGGGCTTGCTCATCAAGCTGAAGCTAGATAGAGCCGAAGGATTCAACTAAGCGGTCAGTTGCGAGCGGTTGAAGCAAACATTTACTGCTACTTATTGTGGCCAAGACATAGTACGTAGTATATTGGCACAAACCATCAACACAGCTTCAGAGGCATATAGCGGGACATAAACTGCGTAGCCAGGGCACATTGAAGGCGCTATGAAATGTCAGGAATATAACATCTGGAAGTTATTTGTCAGATTTGCTGGCCGGAACGCGGATGCAGCCTTTTCTAAGAGTTGCGTCGCATTTGTGTGCGCTGCGTTACTCTGCAACGATCAGCTGCGGCTCAACAGTACAGCAAATTTCAAACACTTAAATTACTACATCGTCGTTCCCTGCAGGTAACGCGAAATGGGCTAGCAAACGGCAAGCCAGTCGCCTACATTTGCTGGTCAACCGTGTAACATCAACCCGAGAGAGACTAAGCTACAATGCGGTTCTAGACTACCTATTGCAGCCCCCTTTTCCGTCTAGCGAGCGCGTTACAGGCATCGGGAACAGATTGTCCGTGAGAGTTGCGGAAGCGTATATACACATACTATGCTGACAGCGTGAGTCGAGAGTCAGAAGTAACATGAGCACTCCAATTAGTATGAACGCTCAGTACGCAAGTATACGGACCTAGCTGTGTCTGCGTCTCCCATGTAAGCAACTCTACTCAAGTCTTCTAATTAGGAGTGCTGCTCTGCCCCCTAAAACTTCATATATTCACCGGTTCTTTACGAAAGTTCTTCACTACGCTCTAAATAATTCTTATTCACAAAATGGCAACAAACTCAGTCAGCCCCACCACAGTCTTGGGCGAGGCAATTTCCCCCCACGACCAACAATCGAAGAGCTTCCTCCTACCCAAAGAATTCATGCAAAGCCCTCTGATGTTGAGAAAAAAACGGGAAAGGCAGAAGCGTGCTGCGAGCTGTCGCAAAGCACATATGCATTATACCGCATACGCCCACAGTTGTGTGTGCATACGAAACCCAACCTTTCATGTACTCCAGTGGTAGTCCGCGCTTGACGTCCATGTAATCCACAGCGGCATACAGATATGCCAGCGCACGTACGCNGTGTCCTTTAGAACGATGTATGGAAACGTGTCTGCATTTGAATAGGCAGCTGCCTCCCGGAATTCCTTAGCTCCAAGTAGGGAGAGCACGTAAGCCATGACTAGAAGCGAACGCAAAGATGCCGATAGAGATACAAAAATGGGGAGGTGTCCTTTAGGCAAGCTAGCGCGCTCCAGATGATGTTTACGTGTTCACCCGTTTGCGCGTTGAACCTGTCCCAACGCATTCCCAAAATGTAACCACTGCCGATTTCTCCAGAATATACCCTGACTTTCGTCGGCAAAACAGCCAGATCACTGGAACCACGAAGGTGGCCATATTTGCATACACACCAACCCCACAAGTACTGGCCACTTCCGTCCAGCGCTTTCAGCTACGTTCAACGTAGCATCCCGCTGTCCTCTGCCGAACTCCTTAACTCCTTATCAACCTGAATTGTTTCTGTAGCACGAAAGAACAAGCATCTCCGCTCCTTCAGGGCCGTACTCCCACCAACCGCTGCAACGCAGCTTCGTCACCCGAGGTACGTACGACGAACCACTCGGGTTCGGGCTTTGGTGGGGGGCTGAAGGCGACGATCACTGCCGTTCCGTTGTGGAGTTTCGTAGCCCACATGGCAGTGCGGTGTAGCGACTGCGGCAGGCACATGAGAGGGATCTCAAGCTGCAGCGTCTCAGTACCCATCGCAGTGTCTCCTTCCACTCTCACTTGCGTATAAGACGCTGCGAGTCGTATGTTCTCGGGTGTGGTGGTGAAGTGGGCCACGAACACGCAGTGTCCTGCCGGCTGGAAGTTCGAGTCGGGCGGCAGAGCGGCAGCAAATGCCACGAGGTCCGCTGGCACTGCAGCCACAGACGAGGTGTACTCCGCCAGAATATCTGGCAATAGTCTTACGGCAGCCTCCACCACATAATTACCATCTCTCCTTATGAAGCCCACCAAACTGGGGTCGGAAGGGAGCAACACGCACCCTCGTGGCACAGCCACCTTCATCTCGTAGCTGATCCGAGTTCCCATAGCTCGCTGGAACAACACCACCGGCGCACTCAACTTTGAGGTGTAACGTGGCGAGCTGGTGGCAATGATGCGCAACAGCTGGGCAGAAGCATTGCCCATGATGTTGACGCCCCCAGACTTCAAGGTATCGCTGAATCCGTTCGTCATCTTCGAAGCAGGCACTCGCAAGATGCAACTTCTTATGGCTTCCTCGCTCGGCTCGCTCACTGAATTAACGCTCGACGGGAAACGGGGGACCTTGTATACCCCGTTGGCACTCGAATAAAAGCCCACTGGAACGCTTGTGTCCGACACAGGCGGTGCTGTTGTTACGTCGCCTGCCTCAGGCGTATGGACAGTTAGACCTGCGGCCAATGCACTCCTAGACGGCCGGTTACTAGCTGGAAGCCAGCCGCCTACTCCAGCTCCCACTGCTCCCGCCCCTGGTACACCTACTGCTGGACGGTTCGGAAGGCCTACAGAGAACGAAGGAAAGCCAGATGCAAATCCTGGACCCGCTGCTGCTGCTACTGAAGAAGGGTGT
>NW_013569934.1:959-1781 GCF_000499745.2 Eimeria mitis | reverse complement strand
ACTAGCTGGAAGCCAGCCGCCTACTCCAGCTCCCACTGCTCCCGCCCCTGGTACACCTACTGCTGGACGGCTCGGAATGCCTACAGAGAACGAAGGAAAGCCAGATGCAAATCCTGGACCCGCTGCTGCTGCTACTGAAGAAGGGTGCGGTTGGAGCGGTGGCAACGTAATTGCAGGGTTGGGGGCCCCTGCAAAGGGCTGTACGGGGGGGGAGAAATATCCGAGAGGCCCAGGCCGTGAAGGCAAGCCCTGACTAACTGTTGCTGGTGGTGACGCCGTTGCTGCTCCTCCTTCTGCTTCTTTGGGTGTACGCTGAACATCCTGGCCATACGATTCCTGCGGAAACGTTGGGGGAGGCAGTGGTGCTGCAGCTTGGGGGGGGGCTGTCTGTCTCAGTGGATCGTCAACCATGCTGCCTGTGAGGTCATTGAAAGCTGCGTCTCCGCCATCTGGCCGCTGAACAAGAAAGAAAGCGGCAAGGATCGCGCAGCTGGCGTTCCGCAGCCCTCGAGCGCAATGTCCGCTCATCGTAGCGTTCCCGTTCGTTTGGGCTTAAAAAAGAGTCAGTACGTATTTATTAATGAATATAGTTCAGTTCAATGGAGGTTTAATATGCCTCTCGGGAACAAAAATGAGGAATTGGTGCAGCAATAACACGCGGGAGACGACGAACAAGCCGCGAGGATATAACGCAGCCCACGATGGCATACGAGCGAGGGAGAAGCCGTCCCCAGTTATCCTTCCTTCACTCGAAGGGTGGCTGCAGCAGAACCATAATTTGGTGAGTGAATATTAATACAAATAAATCAGGAACCAGCGGTT
>NW_013569934.1:331-859 GCF_000499745.2 Eimeria mitis | reverse complement strand
ACGAGCGAGGGAGAAGCCGTCCCCAGTTATCCTTCCTTCACTCGAAGGGTGGCTGCAGCAGAACCATAATCTGGTGAGTGAATATTAATACAAATAAATCAGGAACCAGCGGTATATGCACACTCCAATCGCTAAGTAACGATCGTTTATTCAGAGCTGCATCTCCTTGTTAGGGGCACAACCGTCCACAATCTGTCAGAGCAAGGGGTGCGGTTTATCTACTGCTTCTTCCTTTTTGTCTTACCTCATGACGCATACTTTATATTATTTTGAACGCTTTCATCATCAGATTCCGTGTGACTGGTAAACGTCTCCACCTGTTCAAGGCGTGTCGGCTTGCAAAGAGGGGCTTCGAGTGCAACCCACGAATTCAGCGAACACAGCAATTAAGGGAACTAGTAGCATGGTATATTTAAGTATGTAGCCACACACGAACGCTGGAATTAATGGCGCCAAATAGAGAGCTACATGCTCTGTGCGGAGTGGGTGCGTGTATTTCTCATCTCGTACTCGCTACTGGGGGCCAAC
>NW_013569934.1:0-231 GCF_000499745.2 Eimeria mitis | reverse complement strand
TCGGCTTGCAAAGAGGGGCTTCGAGTGCAACCCACGAATTCAGCGAACACAGCAATTAAGGGAACTAGTAACATGGTATATTTAAGTCTGTAGCCACACACGAACGCTGGAATTAATGGCGCCAAATAGAGAGCTGCATGCTCTGTGCGGAGTGGGTGCGTGTATGTAACATGAGTTAGCGCAGAGTTAGCTCAGGAGCCTATCGACAGCTTTGGCATGCTGCGCGTAAGC
>NW_013569933.1:10946-11548 GCF_000499745.2 Eimeria mitis | reverse complement strand
CCCTAAACCCTAAACCCTAAACCCTTAACGCTGTGGTTAGCTGCAACAGTCACCGTACTGCTGCTGCTGCCGTATCACACCAACCCCACCGGGCCCCTGCATGCATCTGTGTCTTTAGTGCAATACACCTTAGCCCATTGTCTTGTCTTTATAAATTTAAATTATTTTTTCTTCTCCTCAACCCAGGCTGCAGCTTCTCCCCCTTCCTGCAGCAAAAAAAAAAACACAAACCCCACCGGGGATCGTCTGGGATCGCCTGGGCGGCTCCACTGCTCTCGCTGCTCCATCCCCTGCTGCTGCCGGGGATCGCCTGGGATCGCCTGGGGATCGCCTGGGAGCGCCTGGGGCCCCCTGGGATCGTCTGGGGCCCCCTGGGATCAACTGGGGCCCCCTGGGGCCCCCTGGGATCGTCTGGGGCCCCCTGGGGCCCCCTGAGATCAATTGGGGCCCCCTGGGGCCCCCTGGGATCGTCTGGGGCCCCCTGGGGCCCCCTGGGATCGTCTGGGGGATCGTCTGGGATCGGTGGTGTATCTGCTGCTATTGCTGCTCGCTCTGCTGCTGCTGCCTGGGATCGTCTGGGATCGCTTCTTTCGTTCCCGCAG
>NW_013569933.1:10649-10842 GCF_000499745.2 Eimeria mitis | reverse complement strand
CTAGGGATCTCCTCTTCTCCTTCCCGAGCCAGTCTCTGCAGCAGCAGCAGCAGCAGCAGCAGCAGCAGCAGCAGCATCAACAGCAGCAGCAGCAGCAAGAGGATGAGGGGCCGCTGCTGCAGCTGCCTGCTGTCTCCTTGTCTCCTTCTGTCCCCTTCAGAGACAGTGCAGCAGACGGAGACCCAAAAGAGTT
>NW_013569933.1:10173-10549 GCF_000499745.2 Eimeria mitis | reverse complement strand
CTAGGGATCTCCTCTTCTCCTTCCCGAGCCAGTCTCTGCAGCAGCAGCAGCAGCAGCAGCAGCAGCAGCACCAACAGCAGCAGCAGCAGCAAGAGGATGAGGGGCCGCTGCTGCAGCTGCCAGCTGTCTCCTTGTCTCCTTCTGTCCCCTTCAGAGACACTGCAGCAGACGGAGACCCAAAAGAGTTGTTTGCTGCTGCTGCTGCTGCTGCTGCTGCTGCTGCTCCCAGTCTGCAGCAGTTCGATGCTCCTATCCATCATTCTTCTCCTTCCACTGCAGCAGGGCAGCTCACCTCACCTGCAGCAGCAGCAGCAGCAGCAGCAGCAACAGCCGAAGCAGCAGCAGCAGCAGCAGCAGCAGCAGCAGCAGAAGGGGA
>NW_013569933.1:9225-9359 GCF_000499745.2 Eimeria mitis | reverse complement strand
CATCGACGTAACATTCAAGTGGGGGATAGGAAATGCATTCAGAGCTCAAAACGCAAACAGGCAAGGCTTTATTTGCTGCTGCTGCTGCTGCTGCTGCTGCTGTTGCTGCTGCTGCTGCTGCAGTTGCTGCTGCT
>NW_013569933.1:7957-8401 GCF_000499745.2 Eimeria mitis | reverse complement strand
GACTAGCCGCTGCAGCGTAGGCCTCGAACATCTGCTGCGGTGTACTTCCACTGCAGCAGCAGCAGTACGGTGACTGTTGCAGCTAACCACAGCGTTAAGGGTTTAGGGTTTAGGGTTTAGGGTTTAGGGTTTACGGTTTAGTTGGAATGCAGCGCCTCGCTGCTGCCCCCAAGGGGCCCCCCTGGGTGGGGGCCCCCCTTCCCTGTTCCTTTGCTGCAGCGATCCTCAGGCGGAGCCCAATGCTGCTTCGGGGGCTCTCCGCATGCAGCAGCAGCAGCAGCAACAGCAACAGCAGCAGCAGCTGCGACGGCAGCAGCAGCAGCAGCAGCAGCAGCAGCAGCAACAGCAGCAGCAGCAGCAGCAAGAAGAACAACAGCAGCAGCGTCAACCCGCAAGAAGGCGCTTTGTCTCAAGCGGGCTTCGCAGGCGCTGCTGACCAACTCT
>NW_013569933.1:7109-7857 GCF_000499745.2 Eimeria mitis | reverse complement strand
AGCAGCAGCAGCAGCAGCAACAGCAGCAGCAGCAGCAGCAGCAGCAGCAGCAGCAGCAGCAGCAGCAGCCCTCAGGTGTATCGACGCCCCGAGGGTTTCATCGACGTAACATTCAAGTGGGGGATAGGAAATGCATTCAGAGCTCAAAACGCAAACAGGCAAGGCTTTCTTTGCTGCTGCTGCTGCTGCTGCTGCTGCTGCTGCAGTTGCTGCTGCTGCTGCAGCTGCTGCAGACACATGTTGCTGCTGGTACTACTTGGGCAGCAAACAGCAGCTTCTGGGGTCTGTCTCTGGCGCTCTGTGTTTTATTCTGCTGCTGCTGCTGCTCCTGCTGCTGCTGCGTTGTCCCTTCATGGGGGCGCCCAGTTGATGCATCTGTGCGTGCTGCTGCTGCTGCTGCTGCTGCTGCTGCTGCTGCTGCTGCAGCAGTTGCTGTACAAGCAGTAGCTGCAGCAGTAGCTGCTGCAGCAGCAGCAGCAGTTGCTGCGGCAACAGAAGGATCTGCTACTACTGCTGCTGTTTTTCTGTTTGCTGCTGCAGTTGCTGCCTTTGTTGCTGCTGTTGCTGCTGCTTCCTTTGCTGCTGCTGCAACTATTACTGCTGCATTCCTTGCATTTGCTGCTGCTGCTGTTGCTGTATTTCCTTCTGCTGCTGCTTCTACTGTTACTGCTGCTATTGTATTTGCTGCTGCTGTTGCTGCTGCTGCTGCTGCTGCAGTATTTGCTTTTGCTGCAGCACGAGCAGCAGC
>NW_013569933.1:6539-7009 GCF_000499745.2 Eimeria mitis | reverse complement strand
GCTGCTGCAGACACATGTTGCTGCTGCTACTACTTGGGCAGCAAACAGCAGCTGCTGGGGTCTGTCTGTGTCGCTCTGTCTTTTATTCTGCTGCTGCTGCTGCTGCTGCTGCGTTGTCCCTTCATGGGGGCCAGTTGATGCATCTGTGCTGCTGCTGCTGCTGCTGCTGCAGTTGCTGTACAAGCAGTAGCTGCAGCAGTTGCTGCAGCTGGAGCAGCAGCAGTTGCTGCGGCAGCAGAGCTATCTGTTACTACTGCTGTTGCTGTTTTTCTGTTTGCTGCTGCAGCTGCTGCCTTTGTTGCTGCTGTTGCTGCTGCTTCCTTTGCTGCTGTTGCAACTATTACTGCTGCATTCCCTGCATTTGCTGCTGCTGCTGCTGCTGCTGTATTTCCTTTTGCTGCTGCTTCTGCTGTTACTGCTGCTATTGTATTTGCTGCTGCTGCTGCTGCAGTATTTGCTTTTGCTGCAGC
>NW_013569933.1:5619-6439 GCF_000499745.2 Eimeria mitis | reverse complement strand
GGCGTTGCTGCAGCAAAAACAGAAGCGATGCGCTTCGCTCAACGCATGCTTGTATGTTTTTTCTTTTTTTTTTTGTCTTTGTCTTTTGTCTTTGTCTTTGTCTTTGTCTTGTCTTTGTTTCCTATTAAAAAATTTGGCGTTGCTGCAGCAAAAACAGAAGCGATGCGCTTCGCTCAACGCATGCTTGTATGTTTTTTTTTTATTGTCGTTGTCTTTGTCTTTTGTCTTTGTCTTTTGTCTTTGTCTTTGTCTTTGTCTTTGTCTTGTCTTTGTTTCCTATTAAAAAATTTGGCGTTGCTGCAGCAAAAACAGAAGCGATGCGCTTCGCTCAACGCATGCTTGTATGTTTTTTTCTATTGTCTTTGTCTTTGTCTTTGTCTTTTGTCTTTGTCTTTGTCTTTTGTCTTTGTCTTTGTCTTTGTGTCCTATTAAAAAATTTGGCGTTGCTGCAGCAGAAACAGAAGCGCTGCGCTTCGCTCAACGCATGCTTGTATGTTTTTTATTTTTTATTTTTTTTTCTTTGTCTTTGTCTTTTGTCTTTGTCTTTGTCTTTGTCTTTGTCTTGTCTTTGTGTTTGTCTTTGTCTTGTTGTTGTCTTTGTCTTTGTCTTTATCTTTGTCTTTGTCTTGTCTTTGTCTTGTCTTTGTTTTTGTCTTTGTCTTGTCTTTGTTTTTGTCTTTGTCTTTGTCTCTCTCTGTCTCCGTCTTTTTTTCTGTTTCTCTTTTATCTCTCCCTCTCTCTTTCTCTCTCTCTCTCTGTCTTTGTCTTTGTCTTTGTCTTTGTTTTTGTGTTTGTCTTTGTCTTTGTCTTTGTCTTTTGC
>NW_013569933.1:4378-5519 GCF_000499745.2 Eimeria mitis | reverse complement strand
GGCGTTGCTGCAGCAAAAACAGAAGCGATGCGCTTCGCTCAACGCATGCTTGTATGTTTTTTCTTTTTTTATTTTTTTTTTCTTCTTGTCTTTGTCTTTGTCTTGTTGTTGTCTTTGTCTTTGTGTTTGTCTTTGTCTTTGTCTTGTTGTTGTCTTTGTCTTTGTGTTTGTGTTTGTCTTTGTCTTGTTGTTGTCTTTGTCTTTGTCTTTATCTTTGTCTTTGTCTTGTCTTTGTCTTGTTGTTGTCTTTGTCTTTGTCTTGTCTTTGTCTTTGTCTTTGTTTTTGTTTTTGTCTTTGTCTTGTCTTTGTTTTTGTGTTTGTCTTTGTCTCTCTCTGTCTCCGTCTTTTTTTCTGTTTCTCTTTTATCTCTCCCTCTCTCTTTCTCTGTCTCTCTGTCTTTGCTTGTCTTTGTCTTTGCTTGTCTTTGTCTTTGTCTTGTCTTTGTTTTTGTGTTTGTCTCTGTCTTTGTCTTTGTCTTTTGTTTTTTGTGTTTATAATTATTTGTTTGCTGTCTCCATGTATTCCTCTTCTCTCTCTTAATGCCACTGAATTGTGTTCTTGCTGCTGCTGCTGTGCTGCTGCTGCTGCTGCTGCTGCGTTGCTGCTGTTGCTGCTGCTGCTGCTGCTGCTGCTGCAGGCTGAAGGAAAAGTTGACCCCCCGGAGCACAAGAGTGACGTCCCTGGTAATACACGAAAACCTGCAGCAGCAGCAGCAGCAGCAACAGCAGCAGCAGCAGCAACAGCAGCATTGTTTATTTTGTTTTGTTTTTGTTTCTTTTGCCTGTCTCCCTTTATTTTATTTTATTTTGTTTTATTTTACTTTATTTTATTTAATTTTTTGTTATTGTCTCCCTGTTGTTGTCTCCTCTATGTATCTTTTTTTATTTTTTTTATATTTTTATTTCGCTCTTTCTGTCTCCCTTTTGTCTCTCTGTCTCCTCTGTCTTTGTCTTTGTTTTTTTATTTTTTTATTTTTCTCTTTTTCTGTCTCCTTTTTCTTTTTTTCTCGTTTCTATATATCTGTCTCTTGCTTTTTATTTACTTATCTCTCTTTTCTCTTTATTTATTTATTTCTTTTCCTTGCTCTTCCTTTTTATTTGTTTATATTTTATTATTTATATTTTATTTATTTATTTATAG
>NW_013569933.1:2968-4278 GCF_000499745.2 Eimeria mitis | reverse complement strand
TAATGCCACTGAATTGTGTTCTTGCTGCTGCTGCTGTGCTGCTGCTGCTGCTGCTGCTGCGTTGCTGCTGCTGCTGCTGCTGCTGCTGCTGCTGCTGCTGCTGCTGCTGCTGCAGGCTGAAGGAAAAGTTAACCCCCCGGAGCACAAGAGTGACGTCCCTGGTAATAGACATAAACCTGCAGCAGCAGCAGCAGCAGCAGCAGCAGCAGCAACAGCCGCAGCAGCAGCAGCAGCAACAGCAGCAGCAGCAGCAGCAGCTCTCTGTTTTCATCTGCTTTACCCCATTTTGTTTTTTGTTTTTTTTGTTGCTTTTGTGTCTGTCTTGTCTCCCTTGTCTGTTTATTTTATTTTATTTTATTTGTTTTGTTTTTGTTTATTTTTTCTGTCTCCTTTTATTTCTGTCTCCTTTTTATTCTTTTCTTGTTTCTCTATATCTGTCTCTTTTTTCTTCCCTTTCTCTTTGCTTTTTTATTATTCTTCCTTTTTATTTGTTTATATTTTATTTATTTATTTATTTATATTTTATTTATTTATTTATATTTTATTTATTTATTTATTTATTTATTTATTTATTTATTTATTTATTTTTATCTTTTTAGTTGTATTTGTTGGTGGCTTAACCCGTCGCTGTCTCTCTATCTCTGTGTATCTGTCTCCTTTTTTTTTGTTTTTTTTCTCAATTTCTCTTCTTTTTTTTTCTTTTTTCTCGCTATATATAAAATTAATTATTATTTATTTATTTATTTATTTATTTTTGTCTCTTTAGGTGTATTTTTTGATGGGGTAACCTCTTGTTGGGTGTGTCTCTTGCACTCTAAGAGCCGTCCCCTCTCTCGTTCCTTCAGTGTAGAGCATCACGGCTTCGCAGAGGCCAAGGCCCTAGCAGAGGCTGCTGCTGTTCAGCACAAGCAGCAGCAGCAGCAGCAGCAGCAGCAGCAGGAGTAGCAGCAGCAGCAGCGGGGGTGCCGGCAGAAGGAATGGCAGCAGCAGCAGCAGCAGGAATTGCAGCAGCTGCTGCAGCAGCTGCTGCAGCAGCTGCTGCTGGAGAAGCGGCGCATGCAGCACGCACGTAGCTGCAGCTTTGGCATCCTTCTATCTCTAGCAGCAGCAGCAGCAGCAGCAGCAGCAACAGCAGCAGCAGCAGCAGCATGAACAGCAGCAGAAGCAACAACGACAGGGACCCAAGCATCAGCTACTCCGTTAGCAACATAACGCTGCTGCTGCTGCGCCTGCTGCCTCACTTGCTGCAGCAGCAGCACAAGTCTTCGCGCTGCTGCTGCTGCTGTAGCACCTGAAGCACTCAAGACATT
>NW_013569933.1:242-505 GCF_000499745.2 Eimeria mitis | reverse complement strand
TGAAAAGTCTGTCTAACGAACAGCATAGTGAGAGCTGTGTCGTCGATGCTGCTGCTGCTGCTGCTGCTGCAGCTGCTGCTGCTGCTGCTGCTGCTGCTATCGACGCTCCTGCTGCTGCTGCAGCACAAACTCGAAATAAGGAAATAAAACATAATACTAAATGAAAACATATTTACAATTGCGCTAACTTTGCAGCAGCAGCACATGCAGCTGCTGTTGCAATGCTGCTGCTGCTGCTGCTGCTGCTGCTGCTGCTGCTGCAT
>NW_013569933.1:0-142 GCF_000499745.2 Eimeria mitis | reverse complement strand
TTTGCAGCAGCAGCACATGCAGCTGCTGTTGCAATGCTGCTGCTGCTGCTGCTGCTGCTGCTGCTGCTGCATTGCTGCTGCTGCTGCTGCTGCTGCTGCAGCTGCTGCTGCTGCTGCTGCTGCTGCTGCTGCTGCTGCTGCT
>NW_013569932.1:10367-10923 GCF_000499745.2 Eimeria mitis | reverse complement strand
GCTCGCTCATGTTCTCTTGCGAGTGCAACAGAACTCTGTGTGGGGGCCTATAGTGAAAGCTCTGAAGGCATCTGTAACTTAGTGTGAAGTAACGTATGCTGCGAAGCCTATATACATCGTCATCGATGTGGCTTTTCCTACAAGGCCGCACCGCTTCGTACTCTTCCATCTCTGCTCTGTATTTCTCGAGAGCCTCTGCTCTCTGCATATTTTCTTCTATTCCAAGAGCTTGGGTAATCAGCCGGATTACAGTCTCATTGCCTGCCAGTTCAGCACGAAGAGAAAGCCCCTGAAAATAGTTTTCTTGCGCATGCATCGAAGGAAGCCCACAACTTGCTGCTGCTTCGTTGTACAATTAGAATACACGTATGATTGTTTACCGAGGGCTTGGCCGTCGTTCAGCATCTTCTCCTCTGCATCCGTGGTCATAAACAAGTCCTCTTCAGTTTCATCTGCAGGGTCTTTATCTGTCTCTTCCTTCTGTTCCGTTGCATTTGTGGTGTTGTGTCTATCCGCGCTTGATCCTCCGCCCCCCGCAGAGGGAGAGGTCTGGTGT
>NW_013569932.1:9671-10267 GCF_000499745.2 Eimeria mitis | reverse complement strand
GGCCGTCGTTCAGCATCTTCTCCTCTGCATCCGTGGTCATAAACAAGTCCTCTTCAGTTTCATCTGCAGGATCTTTATCTGTTTCTTCTTTCTGTTCCGTTGCATTTGTGGTGTTGTGCCTATCCGCACTTGATCCTCCGCCCCCCGCAGAGGGAGAGGTCTGGTGCGTCCGCGGAGACCCTTGGGCGCTTGTTTTTTCTGAGCCGCCGCCATGTGTGGGGGTTTCAGGCTTGAACCCCTCACCCGCAATCTCTGGAAAGATAAGAGCTAGTCTCTCTGCATCGTCCTCTGCACGCATGAGCCTTTGTTCCTCTTCTTCCCTTTGTCGCTCTTTCTGCAGTCTCTCCTGCAGCAGCCGTTCTTCTTTGCGGCGTTCCTCTTCCTCCAGCATTCGCCGTTTTTTTTCTTCGTTTCGGTGGTGGCCCTCGGCGATCTCTTTCTCTACATCCACAGTTATCAGTCCGTAGTGTCTACTGAGGAGTCGGGCCTGCTTCGCTACACCCGCATAGGACGGGCCAAAGAGGTATACATTGGTGTTGCGAGGTAGGGCTGGGTGTGCATCAACATATTTCTTTGGGTCTTTGAGAAATTTTGCA
>NW_013569932.1:9461-9571 GCF_000499745.2 Eimeria mitis | reverse complement strand
GGCCCTCGGCGATCTCTTTCTCTACATCCACAGTTATCAGTCCGTAGTGTCTACTGAGGAGTCGGGCCTGTTTCGCTACACCCGCATAGGACGGACCAAAGAGGTATACG
>NW_013569932.1:8102-9361 GCF_000499745.2 Eimeria mitis | reverse complement strand
GTAACGGGGCAATAGGGCCCCCAGGCGGTCCAGCGTCTTTGTAGCAAATGCTGGAGTGCACCCAAAGTGCTTTCACTGCTGGCCCCCTCTTGTCGTTCCTTCGTAGCAGCATCGTCCCCAAGGTTATCGGTGTCTGAAGGTCCAGTTGCAGAGGAAGCAGTGGTGTCCTCTGCTGCCGGCACTGTCCTGCCTTCTGACTCTAAAAATTCCAGCTCCGACTCTCCCCATATATCATCAGCCATAGGGTATTTCTTAGGAGGAAGAGTAATCCTTGGGGACTCTTCGGCCTTGCCAGAAGCTGCATCAGTGCCTGATTCACTCTGCTCCGCGTTGTCGCTGCGCTGGTCTTCGGTTTCCTCAGAGCTTCCTGGCGCACCATCACCTTCCTGTGCGTCTGGTGACTCTTCTGTTTTCTCGGCGCCATCTTCAGCCTGTTCTTGAACACTGTCATCTCTAATTAGCAGTTCGCTCAAATCCTGAACTTCTGAGGCCCCCTGCACAGGAGCTGCAACTTCGCCGACAGGCCTCACAGCGAGAAACTCTAAAGCAGCTGCGAGTCGGGGCCCAGCCATCATAACTTGGGCCTCCAAGGTGGAGCCGTCTTCTCGTTCCTGATCTGCAGCAGCAGCACCCAAGAAGAGGGAAAGCATTACTGCAGGGCATGTACAAGAGAAGAGAAGCTAAGCCATCCACATGCTGCGAAGTTCTTTGAGCAGAAGATTCAGGGGGAGACACTACTGCGGCAATCACCCTCTCCTGTTGCGTAGAACACCACCCTGTTGGGGCCCAGAGTCTGCAGCAAGTGCTGCAGAAGAAGCCGCTGAGATAACAACCCCTCAGAGCCATGTTCGCCAAGACGAGCCAATTCCTCCTCGAATGAAGCCGGTCCACTGAAATTTGGAGGCAGCGCCTTCTTGAGCTCCTGTGGGGGATATCAGTAGCACACTGCTTAGGTAGCTGTTGACCGTGTGTGGTGCGGTGATGCAGAAGAGGCATCAAGGCCACCCCACCGAAGACATTTTGGGCTCAACAAATATATTATAAATGCTGTGAACCTGCACACGGGTGCTGCAAGGGGTGGGGCCAGAGATCAAAGTGCTGAAACATTCAGGTGCCAACTTCACCTCCAGTAGGTCGGCATCGGCATTGAACGAAAGCTCTATTCCATCTTCCCCCCCTTCAATCCCGTCTGAAGTGTAGTGCACAAGAACAGAGTGACAGGTGGTTTCGTCTCGCCCTCGTAAAAATAATTTTGTAGC
>NW_013569932.1:7011-8002 GCF_000499745.2 Eimeria mitis | reverse complement strand
CTGTTGCGTAGAACACCACCCTGTTGGGGCCCAGAGTCTGCAGCAAGTGCTGCAGAAGAAGCCGCTGAGACAACAACCCCTCAGAGCCATGTTCGCCAAGACGAGCCAATTCCTCCTCGAAGGAAGCCGGTCCACTGAAATTTGGAGGCAGCGCCTTCTTGAGCTCCTGTGGGGGATATCAGTAGCATACTGCTTAGGTAGCTGTTGATCGTGTGTAGTGCGGTGATGCAGAAGAAGCATCAACGCCACCCCATCGAAGACATTTTGGGCTCAACAACTATATTATGAATGCTGTGAACCTGCACACGGGTGCTGCAAGGGGTGGGGCCAGAGTTCAAAGTGCTGAAACATTCAGGTGCCAGCATCACCTCCAGTAGATCGGCATCGGCATTGAACGAAAGCTCTATTCCATCTTCCCCCCCTTCAATCCCGTCTGAAGTGCAGTGCACAAGAACAGAGTGACAGGTGGTTTCGTCTTGCCCTCGTAAAAATAATTTTGTAGACGGAAGCTGAACTCGCGGGAAGCAAAGGGGGTCACAGGGTTCTGATCAAGCACCTGTGCCGTCGCCGATGTCTGCGTTTTCACCTGCGCGCAGGCAGAATTTCAGCGTCTCTTGGCTTAGAGGGAGAATACTGCAGCCGTACAAACCCACTCAACGAGAACGGCAGCGCTCTCCACTGCTAGTACACCCCATCAGGCAGAGTCTTGCTCACCGGAATCTGTGCGGAATTCGTCAATCACCGCTCCGTTTGTTGTATCCACCCTGCACAGAAGAGGTTGCAACGGACATTCCGAATGAGAGCAACTCGGAATGCCGGCGTGGCTAAGTACAAACTGTGCAGAGCCTGCAGGGCTCAAACAGGTGTTGTTTGCAGGCAAACTCAGGCACTTTTCTGCAGAATACAAACAAGTCGCCAGTTGGGTCTAGTATTTCGTTGATCAACCACCAGTTGTAGCCTGCAGCCCCAAAAGATATTTCCTCACATGAGG
>NW_013569932.1:6424-6840 GCF_000499745.2 Eimeria mitis | reverse complement strand
CCAACGGCGGCTCCAGCTCTACTACATTCTTCTCAGTCACCTTCTCCCCACTTGAATCAGCAGAAGTGTTGCTAGCACTCAGGGGGTCCCCGCTTTTACCCTTTTGACGGCCGCTGGAGGCGCCACCGCCACTGCCGGCAGGAGTTGAAGCGATTGAGGAACCAAGAGCAGCATCTTCTGTGTGATTTTCCAAAGCTAAACTTCCATCTGAAGAGTTTGTATCCTTGTTGCGCGGCGTCCCCTCAGCAGTCAAATTCTTCTGGGGGTTGTCGTTGGTGTGAGGACTCGGAGTAGCGCCTGCTCGATCAGTTGACTTTTCTTCCTTTTCAGCTGCGGCTGCATTGCTTGTTTCCGCGGGAGGCTCAACCTCCTGCGGGTTCATGCTGGAGTTGTGATCAGAAGTCGCGGACGTATTC
>NW_013569932.1:4265-6324 GCF_000499745.2 Eimeria mitis | reverse complement strand
TCTTCCTTTTCAGCTGCGGCTGCATTGCTTGTTTCCGTGGGAGGCTCAACCTCCTGTGGGTTCATGCTGGGGTTGTTGTCAGAAGTCGCAGATGTATTAGCATCCTGCTCAGAAGCCTGTGCAGGCTGCGTCGCTTCCACCTCCTGTTGCACTGCAGGCCCGCTTTCACCTGATGTTTCGCGGCCTTCACCGTCATCTTGCTGCTTGCTGGGTGCCTCCTCCTTCGTTTCTTCAGTTTTTGCCATTTCTTCCAGGTTCCCAGCATCGGGAATCTGTGGTGGCTCTACTGAGCCTGACTCGGCTTTTTCAGCAAGTATTTTACTGTCATCTTTACTTGCATTCGCCTCCTCCTCCATGTTTCCTGCTCCTGCACCGGTTTCTCTCGCAGAACTTCTGTCTGTGTTCTCGTCTCCAAGGTTCAAGCCAAAGACATCAGCAGGGTCTGAAGAAGGAAACGCAGCTCGGCAAAGTCGCTGCTTGCCAAATTCTACGCCGCTTCACAATGAAGCTTTCAGTGGAATGCCACAGGGAACTGTTTGCGTAAAGCTACGAAATTTGTGAACATGTGTTTACCGTTTTCCTTAGGTTCTGATGTGGTTGGCTTTTCTCTTTTCGAGGCGGCCAACCCAGCCAGCGCAGCGATCTGCTCGGGTTCTGAAACCGAGGGCCCCCCAGTTACTGAAATAACCCCTCCCACTTCTTCATCAACAAGTTTCTTAAGTTCATTGCAGCTCTGGTTTTCAAGGCTTCCCGCTTCTTCAAGTGACAAATCACCTTCTGTGGGCTGCGCTGTTTTATCCTTCTGGCTGGCTTTTTTCTTTTCCAGGATGGCCCGCCGCCTCTGCTCTCGACGGCGACGCCGCCGCTGCTCGCAAATGCGAGAGTGTCGGAGGAGCAGCTCCGGCCAGTTGAGCCGTCGACGCCCACTCAAATCCCGAAGATGTCTCAGAAAGGCGTTGACTTCCTAAAGCCCCACCGGACACCCCACAAACCACAACTTCTTCCTGTCAGTCTTTCAGATCGAGTTAGGCCCAGTGAAGCCAGAGGCCGTAGCCCCAATGCAGAGAAGACAGTACAAAGGCGGTAACTGCATCCAAGGTTCACTGAAAGCAAGTCCTAGGAAAAACGGCGAGTGTAACTGGAGTGATATCTGTGGTGATGGATGTGAAGAATCTTATTTTCTTCCTTGAGGGAAACTGTTGCTTGGCTTCATTTACCTGTTTATCCCCATTAGGCAACTCAAGCACATACCCAGCTGTGCGCGAGCGCTTGCTGGCCATAAACTCCAGTGTGAGCAGCAATGCCTCCAGTATTGGAACGCGGGACCCTCGGCGCATCATTCGTGTCAGCCTGTTGCCAGAAACACATCGCTCATCTGCAGGTTTTCTTGACTGTATTTTTTGTGTAACCACAACTTTTTATGCCCACTAGCATTAACTACAAACATAACAAGCGGAAATCAAAACCACGCGTCCTTCTATTTGCTTTTCCCAACGCACTTGCATGCGACTGCCGCATGCACGGACTTACCGCCTGCCCAGAGGGGTCAGAAGGGAAGAGCTTATCTTGCAAAGAGCCGTTAGCAGATACTCGGCTTGCAACCATTCCAGACCTAGGTTTGTTGCCAGTCTGTAAGCCACGCGGCTTTTCTCTACAAGCACAATAAACTAGATCAAATAAGCTTCAGATGTATTACGCCCTCCTTAACACATAAGGTGTTTATCTGCGTCATTGTAGCAAGGCACGCATGCATTCTGAACTATCTCTCTCAGCCTACCGGGGCCACTGGGTCCTACGATCAGGATCGCCTGCCGAGGCTCCTGAGCAAAGGCCACTTCGTCTTCTTCCGTTACCATAATAGTGTGTTCCTGCGGTGGCTCCTCAGCTTGAAGGTATGCTTTGTGCCAGGGTTCTTCATCCTCTTGTCCGTCGCTCAAGAGTGCTGCAAGCGCATGCATGGACTGCAGGTTTAGACAAGCATGCATAGTCCTCTATAAGAAACATGCGCGTGGGAGGATACACAAGTCTGCTCAATAAGAATTTCGCTTAGAAGAAGCGG
>NW_013569932.1:0-4165 GCF_000499745.2 Eimeria mitis | reverse complement strand
CATAGTCCTCTATAAGAAACATGCGCGTGGGAGGATACACAAGTCTGCTCAATAAGAATTTCGCTTATAAGAAGTGTTGGCTCACGATCCGTCTCCTGATTCAGTTCAATGGGTACAGAGGCATCTTCCGTTATAGGTTCCTTTTCATCACCAGCACCCTCCCCTGAAGGAATGAAATTAGTATGTTCAACGGGGAGCAGGTCCGTTGCACTGTGTAGCTGCATTATGCAGAGTTTTCTGTTGCTGTATAGATGCATCGTATTTCCAGCAATTGCACGTAAGCTGAGACCATAGCCAAAGTTCGACGCAGGGGAATGTGCCGGCATCGTTCACTTACTAAGGTGCAGGAGAGCTGCATTGAAGTCGGAGCGACGCCTAGCAACAACGGAGCCTACTCCCTTTATCATGATTGATCGTCGGAATGTCTTTGCGTTTGTCCGTTTCAGTGATTCTTCGCACAGACTGTAGAATACCCGTGTCTTGAAGTTCTCTGGCCGCCGCCGCGCTGGCTTTGGTGAAGGTTGCTTCGCGTCTTCTCCTTGAGCAGCTGATTCATCGTCAGCGGCCTCTTCCTTTGGTGTTGCCTCTTCGGTTTCTGGGTCTGGAGCAGGTTCCTCTGTATTCTCTCCCTCTTGGCCTCCATCTTGAGCGGGTTCTTCTGGCTCGGGCTCTGCCTCTGGCTCCGGCTCTGGCTCTGGCTCTGGCTCCGGCTCGGGCTCCGGCTCTAACTCTTCATGCGGCTCCGGTTGCGGCTCTATCTCCACCTCCGGCTCAGGCTCCGGGCTCGGCTCTGGCTCTGCCGCAGTTTCCTGCTCTGGAGGGGGTGTGGGCTCAGGTTCCGGGTCTGGCTCTCCAGGAGGCGTAGGGACCGGTGTTTGTTCACTCTTGTCTGATGATAGTGCATTCTTGAGGTCCTCCAGGCTCAGGTCATTCCCCTCAACGGATGCCAGATCTTGCAGCAGCACAACTTGAGCATCATCCAGTTGACACACCCCTTTCTGCGGTTCCGGTTCAGATTCACTTTCTTGCACTGCCTCGCTTTTCGTTATTTCTGGTTCATCCACTTGTTTTTCTAGCGCTGGAGGAGCTCCCTTGAGACGAACTAATTTCTTCATACCCTCCATCTGCACTGGTAGCCCAATGGAATTGAATTGCCTGAGCTCATCCTCGGAAACTCCGGATATTCGAAGGGGCAGATCGCTTTTGCTTTGATAATCTGCGAAGTGCCGGCGAGCACGTGGAGGCGTCGGTTGTGGAGTTGTTGGCTCTGTAGTTTCTTGCGGAACAGGCTGCGGCGTTTCCTGTTCTTCCTCAGCGGGAGGTTCTGGGGTTGTGGAGCTCTGGCGCTCGATCNTTTGATAATCTGCGAAGTGTCGGCGAGCACGTGGAGGCGTCGGTTGTGGAGTTGTTGGCTCTGTAGTTTCTTGCGCAACAGGCTGCGGCGTTTCCTGTTCTTCCTCAGCGGGAGGTTCTGGGGTCGTGGAGCTCTGGCGCTCGATCGGTTCCTCTTGATTTCTCCTTTCCTTTAGGACCGCTGAGATAGATTTTGAGAAAACACTCTCCAGAAATGCCCGAGAGGCAGCCCCCAGCGGCGCTATGTTCGAGTAGTCCGCCCATTCGGTTGTCATCGGTTCATCTTGTGATACCTCCGTGCAGTCATGGAGCACCTCCTCGTGGAGTTCAAGACTCTCAACGGGTGCCTTTTCGCCGCTCATATGAGCAACCAATAGTGCCTCGACTGCATCGTGTTCTGCTTTGCTCCATTCAGCTACACACCTCGCGTCGCCATCAGGATTCACAATCAGATCTACTTGCTGAGCGTCTTCTTGCTCTTGCTGCTCACTGTCGGGCTTCTAAATACATGTTAGCACACGAACACACGCGCCACAGCTCCAATCCGCTACACGTTTGCCTTTGTATCCTATAATGGGTATACTGAGGTGCTAGCGATGGCGTGGTCACACTTTGCTGCAACTAAAGATATCCAGAGCTACCCTCTGACCTTCAGGTCTTTGTTCATGACCTTGACGACGATTTTAGGTTTAATTTTTGTCATTCTTGCACCAGTTTTGGCGCGGGCCCTCTTAACAGTAATTCTTCGGAAAANTTAGGTTTAATTTTTGTCATTCTTGCACCAGTTTTGGCGCGGGCCCTCTTAACAGTAATTCTTCGGAAAAGCCGCTTGAGGAACTCTGCGTAGACAGAACCGTCTATGCCTGGGGTCCATATGTCCGCCAGTTGAAAAAAAGACTCAAAAAATGCGGAACGGCTAAGACCTTCTTCGCCCTTAGAGTCCTGTCGCCATTCTTCCTCTATCAAATCCACTACTTCGCGGCCTCTCAGTTGAGGTACCAGCACGAGGCAGATACGGAGCAAAACCTTCAATTGAACCCAACATGAGCATAGGTCTGTTTTACGAAGAGGCACAGCAGCCATCATATCTTATTGCTAGGCCAGCTCTATATTCGGGTGCACGAAGGCAGGCAAAACCAAATGAATGTGCTCCAAAGTCTTAAAACTTTAAACTCTACAGCCTAGTGTTACGGTGTAGGACTCGTCGCAGCACAAGTTGCACGCAGCAGGCAAGGTCGAGAATCCCCGTACCCGAGCGTACTCTTCCTTGGAGANTCGCAGCACAAGTTGCACGCAGCAGGCAAGGTCGAGAATCCCCGTACCCGAGCGTACTCTTCCTTGGAGACGCGATTTTGGCTATCCTTTGCAAAGTAAGACCATGTATCCTCCAAAGCCGCCACCACTTCTTGGTGCGTCTTGAGCGCTTGACGTTCCGCTTGCTTTTCTGGCGTTTCGAATGACGCATCTCCTAAGCAAGTGAACGGCAAAGAGCGACAACGCTGGAAGATGATAACGCGGTGGCCGCAACAGCAGCTGAAACATGAACAGAAAGCCTAACCTGGAGAACGCAGCGCTTTACTAGCGAGCAGTAGGTATTTTACAGGAATCCATAAACGCGTATTCATTCTCATCCTTACCTTGGAGGTAATATGGAGTCTCACAAGGTACTTTTTCCCATTCAAACAGGTCTTCCGATCGAGGTTGCGGCATTTCTAGCTCTTCCACCGCGCGAAGCTCAACTGCTTCTGCTCGGCCTGGTCTGTCCGCATCTAAGGCGGATAACCCTTCGAGAGGAGGAACGACAGGTGAGGGTTTGCCATGATGGTCTTCTGTGATAGAGGAACTACTGCCCCCTCTGCTCGGCAGTTCGCCACTATTCACAGCCGCTGCGGGGGGGCTTTCGCCTTGGAAGGGTTCGTCAGTTTCAGGCTGGCTCTGATCTTCATGGGGATCCGCGAGTTCACTCGCCCCCGAAGTGTTGGGCGAGTTCTCACTCATTACGGCCTTCTACGAGATAGAGGCCAAGCCTAAGTTACCAAGACCCAGTGGGAAGATTACTACCGCAATTGCGGTACAAAAAGAACCAGCCTGGCCTCCAAGGACGCAGCCTGTTCTCCGTATCGTTCCGGGCCGCAACGGCAATACTGGGATGCACCAGCAAGCACGTGCAGTCCTGCTAGAGACGCAGCTTCGTAGCTGGTGTAGGCCTTCTGTCTCCACCAGGCATTTGCGATCTACACGCACCGCTATCGATATGTAGCTCTCCCTCGTCCCCTCACTACTTACGGACGACTCCCCTGTGCGCCAGCATTGGCATGTATTCCGTCGGGACGGGCTCCCTCCTCACTGATGAGAGCTGAGGAGCAAGATTTCGTTCGTTGGTATTCCCTATTTATATGAAATTATAATGGTAGCGCGTCCTACTGCCTCAGCTACCAGGCTAGGCAGATGGACAGGACCTAGGCGCATGCAGCGGCGGACTGGATACGCTTCCTTATACCTGGCCATCTACTATGCTAGGACAAAGTGAGTTTAACTCCCTTGGTATGTGAGTCCTACGGCCTCCAGAGGGCCATAGCGTATATAAGAACAATATACCTACGCCTAGTCTTTCGTTCTGGGGCATGTCCCCTCCAAGACAAGTAGTGTGAGTGTGCCCGCTCGCTGTGAGCGGCCTTCTGCTCTCTATCTCTGTGCTTCACTCAGACAAGCCTGGACATTTCGAAGTATCATTAGGCTTAGCTAACCAGACGAACGCTTGAAGAGAAAGATCTGAAGCCCAACATTAGGGATCCGTAGAGGCCTTGGGACT
>NW_013569931.1:10880-11380 GCF_000499745.2 Eimeria mitis | reverse complement strand
TATATATATATATATATATATATATATATATATATATATATAGACTCACCAGCCCCTTTGCTAGAGTTATCTCCTTTTTGTTTTTCTCTGTAGGGAAGGATACCCTTATAGGCTCTATATCAGAGCCGCTGAAATTACAACAATTCATCTTAAACCCTAAACCCTAAACCCTAAACCCTAGACCCTAAACCCTAAACCCTAGACCCTAAACCCTAGAGCGTATAGAGTTGTTCTTGGGGGTGAGAGAAGGAGAAATGTTGCTGCGTTTGTTTCTGTGGTTGAATGTGTTTGTGTGTATATATTATATATACATAAACAAACAAGAAAGAAGAGATAAAAGCAGGTATATTCTCTCCATATAAAATATATATTATATATAAATAAATACACCAATAGATGCGGGGGATTATGGGGTGTCTGTGCAGCTCTTTTAAAACATATAAAGATATAATAAGAAGAGAAAAAACAAAAGAAAAAAAAAGAAAAAAAAAAGAAAAAAA
>NW_013569931.1:8638-10055 GCF_000499745.2 Eimeria mitis | reverse complement strand
TTTTTTTTTTTTTTTTTTTTTTGTTAGATATTAAATACAAATAAAAATAATTTTTGTTTGCTTTCTTATGTATTTATGTAGAGATGCTGGCTCTCAAGAAACCCTAAACCCTAAACCCTAAACCCTAAACGCTAAACCCTAAACGCTAAACCCTAAACCCTAAACCCTCATAAGCAGTTTCTGCTTGTGTGCTGCAGCTGCTGAAGACGAACATTTCAGGTGTACGTACACCGTGGGGTGTATATGCAGCAAGCAGCAGCCTGTGGTGTATGTGCAGCAAGCACACCGTGGGGTGTATGTACACCCCGTATGCACTCCACTCCTGCGGTGTATGTACACCCTATATCTTCCTGCTGCTGTATATCATTTCACTCTATCTATGCATGCTCTTGGGGTGTATGTACAGCACACTGTGGGGTGTCTATACACCCTAGATGTATTCATACATGTATGAGGTGCGTATACACCCCAGCTGCTATCAATACATGTATGAGGTGCCTATACACCCCAGCTAGTATGTATACACTCTGAGGTGCCTATACACCCCAGCTGGTATATATACACTCTGAGGTGCCTATACACCCCAGCTACTATCCATACAGTCTGAGGTGCCTATACACCCCAGCTACTATGTATACACTCTGAGGTGCCTATACACCCCAGCAACTATGCATACACTCTGAGCTGCCTATACACCCCAGCAACTATGTATAAACTCTGAGCTGCCTATACACCCCAGCAACTATGTATACACTCTGAGGCGCCTATACACCCCAGCTGGTATATATAAACTCTGAGCTGCCCATACACCCCATCAGCTATGCATACACTCTGAGGTGCCTATACACCCCAGCTGGTATATATAAACTCTGAGGTGCCTATACACCCCAGCAACTATGTATAAACTCTGAGGTGCCTATACACCCCAACTCTGAGGTGCCTATACACCCCAGCGGTGTCTGTACAGGCGACGGTGCGTTAAAGAGATTTGAGTTTGTTTAAAGTTAAGAGAACAGCGGCATTTCAGTTTACTAAATAAACCAAATAATAATAATAATAAATAAATAATTTATTATTATTATATAAATAAATAAACACGAGCCGCAACTCCATAGAAAACCACCCCACAATAAACAACAAAATAGCAGCAACACCTCAGCTGCTGCAGCAGCAGCAGGAGCAGCAGCAATAAGTATATATGAAGCTGCTGCATCTACTGCTGCTACTGCAACAGCAACAGCAGCAACAGCAACAGCAGCAGCAGCAGTTGCTGCTGCTGCTGCTGCTGCAGCATTGCTGCAGCAATAGAACTGCCGTCCCTCACGAGCTCCCAGCGCAGCAAGGAGGTGTTTCTCCGCAGCAAAACAATAAATATTTATATTTATATTTTATTTATTTTTATTTTATTTTATTTTAT
>NW_013569931.1:8188-8538 GCF_000499745.2 Eimeria mitis | reverse complement strand
GCAGCAGCAGCAGTTGCTGCTGCTGCTGCTGCTGCTGCAGCATTGCTGCAGCAATAGAACTGCCGTCCCTCACGAGCTCCCATCGCAGCAAGGAGGTGTTTCTCCGCAGCAAAACAATAAATAAATGTTTATATTTTATTTTATTTTTATTTTATTTTATTTTTATTTATTAAGTCCACATAGAAGGGTTCGTGTAGCTGCCGTATGTTTGTCTCCCCTGGCTAGTATAGCTCTGGTTCTGCTGCTGGTATGTTGCTTGATAGAAGTTAGTAGCTAGGCCTGGTGGCTGTGAGTAGTGTGTATAAGCATTGTAATTATAATATCCTCCAGCTGCTGCTGCTACTGCTGCT
>NW_013569931.1:6978-8088 GCF_000499745.2 Eimeria mitis | reverse complement strand
GTAGTGTGTATAAGCATTGTAATTATAATATCCTCCAGCTGCTGCTGCTACTGCTGCTTGCTGCTGCTGCTGCTGCTGCTGTTGTTGCTGCTGTTGCTGCTGATCTGCACTGCTGCTGCTGCCACCACGGTGATAGGTGCTGCTCCTGCAGCAGCAGCAACAACACATGTTTTTTTATATTTATATTTATAAACATAAAACAACAAATATATTTATATTCATAATGAATAACACACACAAATCTCCTGCTGCAACCACCTACAGCAGCAGCAGCAGCAGCAGCAGCAGCAACAGCAGCAGCAGCAGCAGCAGCAGCAACAGCAGTGCTGCTGCTGCAGCCACTCATACAAAGAAGAAGGAAACCGCCAGCAGAGTACAACACGCAGCAACAACCCAACCAAACCCCCATAAACCCTAAACCCTAAACCCTAAACCCCAAACCCTAAACCCTAAACCCTAAACCCTAAACTTACAGCTGCTGCTGCTGCTTGAAGTTGCTGTTTTTCCCGTACTGCGTAGACATAACAGAGTTGCTGTTTAGCTGCCCCTGCTGCGGCTGCTGCTGCTGATGCTGCTGCTCTCCTCTCCCTACTATGGGGCCCCCTGAGCTGCTGCTGCTGGCGGGGGGGGCCCCCGTGCTGCTGCTGCTGTAGTGGTACTGGGCCCCTGCTGCACTGCCGCTAGCAGGCGGAGTACCCACCTGAGCAGCAGCAGCAGCAGCAACAACAGCAGCAACAGCAGCAACAATATTATATGCAGCAGCAACGAGAACAAGCAGCAGCAACAGCAGCAACCAGCAGCAGCAGCAACAAAAAGGTGCAGCAGCAACAGCAGCAAACAGCAGCAGCAAGTGTAAGCAATAACGACATGCAGCAGCAGCAGCTCCACGCATCAGCCGCAGAAGCACCAAAAAGTACAACAACAGCAGCAGCAGCAGCAGCATCAGCTGCTGCTGCTGCTGCAGCAATACGCCGCCCCCCCACCGGCCTAAACCCTAAACCCCAAACCCTAAACCCTAAACCCTAACCCCCAAACCCTAAACCCTAAACCCTAAACCCTAAACCCTAGAAACTTCTTACCTTGAGCTGCGGGTGCTGAAAGCTGCTGCCC
>NW_013569931.1:6575-6878 GCF_000499745.2 Eimeria mitis | reverse complement strand
TGCTGCAGCAATACGCCGCCCCCCCACCGGCCTAAACCCTAAACCCCAAACCCTAAACCCTAAACCCTAAACCCTAAACCCTAGAAGCTTCTTACCTTGAGCTGCGGGTGCTGAAAGCTGCTGCCTGAGAAGCCAGGAGGAGCAGCAGCATTTGCTGCTGATGAAGCAGCAGGATAAGGGTTTGCTGCTGCAACACCAGCAACATGTAGACTGGGGTTATAAAAAGTTGAAACACCTTGTCCTGCTGCTGCTGCTGCTGCTGCTGCACCTGGTGCTGCTGCTGCATGCTGCTGGTGCTGCTGC
>NW_013569931.1:5907-6475 GCF_000499745.2 Eimeria mitis | reverse complement strand
CAGCAGGATAAGGGTTTGCTGCTGCAACACCAGCAACATGTAGACTGGGGTTATAAAAAGTTGAAACACCCTGTCCTGCTGCTGCTGCTGCTGCTGCTGCACCTGGTGCTGCTGCTGCATGCTGCTGGTGCTGCTGAGGCCCAGTAACACCACCACCTGCTGCTCCTGCTGCTCCTGTTGCTGCAGGGGCCAAGACAACACCAGGCGTCTGTGGAGCTGTTGCTGCTGCTGCTGCTGCTGCAGCAGGAGCTGTGCCTGCTGCTGCTGCACCGCCATACATCTCCGTGGGGGCCCCCCCTGCTGCTGTTGCTGCTGCTGCTGCATCCTCAAAGGAATCCTGGTGTGTATACGGGGGGTAGTTATGCATGTACCCCTGCGGCAGGGCCCCGGGGCCCCCCTTGGCGCCATAGGGGCCCCCCATGATACCATAGTGAGGCAGCTGCAGCAGCAGCAGCAGCAGCAGCAGCAACAGCAGCAGCAGCAACACAGCAAAGAAACAACATAAAGACACAAACAAACACAAAACATAAACAACAAAAATTATACAAATATAAAGGGAACGTGCAGA
>NW_013569931.1:5651-5807 GCF_000499745.2 Eimeria mitis | reverse complement strand
CCCCCCTTGGCGCCATAGGGGCCCCCCATGATACCATAGTGAGGCAGCTGCAGCAGCAGCAGCAGCAGCAACAGCAGCAGCAGCAACACAATAAAGACACAAACAAACATAAACATAAACAACAAAAATTATACAAATATAAAGGGAGTGTGCAGC
>NW_013569931.1:5038-5551 GCF_000499745.2 Eimeria mitis | reverse complement strand
TGCTGCTGCTGCTGCTGCTGCTGCTGCTGCTGCTGCTGCTGCTGCTGCTGCTACTGCTGCTGCTGCTGCCACTGCTGCTGCTGCTACTGCTGCTGCTGCATGCGTTAGTATCTCACCAGGTTTCCGTGTCCATAGTATACGCTGTTGTACTGGGGGTATGTAGTGAGGCCGTGGTAGTTCGGGTATGTGTATGCTGCTGCTGCTGCTGCTGCTGCTGCTGGCTGCCCGGTGAGGTTGGGGGCTAAGCCAGGGGGAGGAGTGAAGGCGTGGGAGTTGTTGTATGCTGCTGCTGCTGCTGCTTGCTGCTGCTGCTGCTGCTGCTGCTGCTGACCGGGGGCAGTCTTTCCACTGTTATAGTGCTGCTGCTGCTGCTGCTGCTGCTGCTGCTGCGGCTGCTGCTGCTTCATATCGTCACGCTGCTGCCGCTGCTGATGAGCTGAGCCGTCTAGGGAGCCCCCAGAGGGAGGAGGGGGGGGCTGCTGCTTCCCTTGCTGCTGCTGCTGCTGCTGCTGC
>NW_013569931.1:4084-4938 GCF_000499745.2 Eimeria mitis | reverse complement strand
GCTGCTGCTGCGGCTGCTGCTGCTTCATATCGTCACGCTGCTGCCGCTGCTGATGAGCTGAGCCGTCTAGAGAGCCCCCAGAGGGAGGAGGGGGGGGCTGCTGCTTCCCTTGCTGCTGCTGCTGCTGCTGCTGTTGCTGCTGCTGCTGCATCAGTGGCCCCACGCTGCGGTTGAAGCCGTTTGCATCCCCCCAGCTGCCTCTTCCTGCCTGCTGCTGTACATAGTGCTGCTGCTGCTGGTGATGCTGCTGCTGCTGCTGCTGCTGCTGCTGCCCATAGTGGTGCGGCTGCTGCTGTCCATAGTGATGCTGCTGCTGCTGCTGCTGCTGCTGCTGCCCCCGTCGCTGCTGCTGACGGTCGTGGTGGAGTCTCTGCTCCTGCTGCTGCTGCATGTGTTGCTGCTGCAAGTGCTGCTGCTGTTGCTGCATGTGCTGCTGCTGCTGCTGCATGTGTTGCTGCTGCGGCTCAACGCATGCGCGTGCAACAGCCTTCTGACCTGGGTCTGTCTGGTGCTGCTGCAGCTGCTGCAGTTGCTGCTGCTGCTGCTGCTGCTGCTGCTGTTTCTGTGCAGCCTTTCTTTGTGCTGCTTCAATCTCAAACATACGCTCCATCTCCTGCTGCTGCTGCTCCTGCTGCTGCGGCAGATATATAGCGCCAGCAGCAGCGTCGTATTCTGTTCCCGGTTGCGGTTGCTGCTGCTGCTGCGGTTGCTGCTGCGGTTGCTGCTGCGGCTGCTGTTGCTGTTGCGGCTGCTGCTGCTGCTGTTGCGGCAGCGGCTGCGGCGGCTCCGGTGCAGCAACCTGCTGCGGCTGCTGCTGCTGCTGCTGCTGCTGTGCAGCAGCAGCAGCAGCAGCT
>NW_013569931.1:3856-3984 GCF_000499745.2 Eimeria mitis | reverse complement strand
GCTGCTGCAGTTGCTGCTGCTGCTGCTGCTGCTGCTGCTGTTTCTGTGCAGCCTTTCTTTGTGCTGCTTCTATCTCAAACATACGCTCCATCTCCTGCTGCTGCTGCTCCTGCTGCTGCGGCAGATAG
>NW_013569931.1:2933-3289 GCF_000499745.2 Eimeria mitis | reverse complement strand
TGGGCCGCATCTGCTGACGTTGGCTTGGGGCTTGTTGCTGCTGCTGCTGCTGCTGTTGCTGCTGCTGCTGCTGGCGCTGCTGCTGCACCCTTTGCGGGGTCAGCTGCTGCTGGAGCTGCTGCTGGTTGCTGCTGCGGCGGCTGCGGTGCCGGCCTGACGAGGCGAGCGGCCCAAGTCCTTGGTTGTGCTGCTGCTGCTGTTGCTGCAGTTGCTGCTGCTGCTTCCCCTGCTGCTGCTGCTGCAGCAGAGGTTGCTTCTGTCTTCGGAGCTGAGGATCCGCGTTGCTGCTGCTGCTGCTGCTGCTGCTGTTGCTGTTCGTTCTTCACACCGCTGGTTGAAGGACTACCGTCAACAGA
>NW_013569931.1:2149-2833 GCF_000499745.2 Eimeria mitis | reverse complement strand
TGCTGCTGCTGCTGCTGCTGCTGCTGCTGCTGCTGCTCAGGAGCAGCAGCAGCGGCAGCAGCAGGTGAATGCGACCGCGGTGAGGGGGCACACGGACTGCGTCTGCCTCTATGGGCCGCATCTGCTGACGTTGGCTTGGGGCTTGTTGCTGCTGCTGCTGCTGCTGTTGCTGCTGCTGCTGTTGGCGCTGCTGCTGCACCCTTTGCGGGGTCAGCTGCTGCTGGAGCTGCTGCTGGCTGCTGCTGCGGCGGCTGCGGTGCCGGCCTGACGAGGCGAGCGGCCCAAGTCCTTGGTTGTGCTGCTGCTGCTGTTGCTGCAGTTGGTGCTGCTGCTTCCCCTGCTGCTGCTGCTGCAGCAGAGGTTGCTTCTGTCTTCGGAGCTGAGGATCCACGTTGCTGCTGCTGCTGCTGCTGCTGCTGCTGTTGCTGTTCGTTCTTCACACCGCTGGTTGAAGCACTACCGTCAACAGACTGCTGCTGCTGCTGCTGCTGCTGCTGCTGCTCTGCCTCGTGCTGCTGCTGCTGCTCTTGACCTGGTGTATGTGGCTGCTGCGGCTCTACCTGTCCTTCTGCTTGCTGCTGCGGGGATCTTCTGTTTTCTTGTTCTCTCGCTGCACACAAACAAACACAACACAGAGTTTCCACTGCACCCTGCTGCTGCTGCTGCTGCTGCTGTTGCTGCTGC
>NW_013569931.1:0-2049 GCF_000499745.2 Eimeria mitis | reverse complement strand
TTGCTGCTGCGGGGATCTTCTGTTTTCTTGTTCTCTCGCTGCACACAAACAAACACAACACAGAGTTTCCCCTGCACCCTGCTGCTGCTGCTGCTGCTGCTGCTGTTGCTGTTGCTGCTGCTGCTGCTGCTGCTGCGTACCGTTGTTTCTCCTCTCTGAGTTTGTTCTTCTGCCCTGTCCCCGTTGCTGCTGTCTGCGAGCATCGAAAGGTCTTCCATCTCTGCCTTGTCTGTATCCTCTTTGCTGCTGCCTACTAGCTGCCTGCTGCTGCTGCTGCTGCTGCTGCTGCTGCTGCTGCTGCTGTTTTCTGCTGACCATCTTCCATGACCCCTGCTCGTGCCCTGTACTCTCCTCTATAACCCTGGCCACCTCGCTGTGTATGAGGTCTTCTCTATGTTCAAGTCTTCTTACTAAATGTAATACATCTTGCTTACTATAATTATAACATTCTAATACGGGGTGTACAGACTCCACCATAGTTGCTGTGCGAGGAGAAGCAGAACGAACATCATCAGAGGGGAAACATATTCTTATATCTCTTACTATAGACAGATGTGAAGCTACACGAGGGTCTGACAAAGAAGCAGCAGGCGGGGCCTTCTGTACTGCTGTTGTTTGTATACTGCTGCTGCTGCTGCTGGTCTGCTGCTGCTGCTGCTGCTGCTGNCTGCTGCTGCTGCTGCTGCTGCTGTGCTTGCTGTGTAGAACCACTCGGACTCTTCACTTTCCATTGGGGAACGCCGCGGGGGCCCCCCCGTACTGTTCCTGCTGCTGATGATCTTGCTGTTGCTTGGGGGCCCCCTCTGTTCCCTCTTCCGCCCCACCGGTCTGCATGGTCTATAGAGGCTCTGTTCTTTGTACTAGGGGGCCCCTGAGGGGCCCCTGACGGCGAGGATAGAGCTGGAGATGCTGCTGCAACACCGCCAGCAGCAGCAGCTGCTGCAGCTGCAGCAGCAACCGAGCCTGCAGCCGGTGTGGTGGTAGCATCACCCGTTGAGGCCGCACCCCCCCTCGCCATTGTATGTAAGTATTAAAGACAATACAGGACCTTATTATAAGTAAAAAAGCAAACACTCAACACAAACAGCATCTATAGTTCTTATCATAAGCAGTTCTGCCGTTTCCCTTTCATCGCAGCTCGTGCGCAGCAGCAGCAGCAGCAGCAGCAGCTGCTGCTGCTGCAGCTGCTGCTGCATGAGGTGCCCCGCTACAGCTGCTGCTGCTGCTGCTGCTGCAGCAGCCGCAACACAAGCCCTACAGCACACTGCCAGCCCCACACAGCTGTTTATTAATTTTATAATGTTGTTATAAATAAAATAAAACATTTACACTTCTTATTGAGCTATTTAAATCTATAAATACAGGCTGAGAGGCCCCCTGTCTGTACAGGTAAGCAACCAGCAACACCACGCCGCCCCCCACCACCGCTGCTGCTTCGTCAGCAGAAGCAGCAGCAAAATGCAGTATATAGATTGCGTCGCGTTTTAAATATTAAAGTATTTGTAATTATAAATGCAGCAACAAAAATTCTGCTGCTTTCTCTCTAGAGAAGCCAGAGACACGAACACTGACGACGCCCCGCTCTAGGGCCCCTCCATACCTTCTGCTGCTGAGGTGTATTTTATATATTTTCTCTCGCCGATCGGTTGGTGAGAGCAGAGAATACGTGTAGCAGCTGCAGCTTATACTGCTGCATGCAGAGAACAGCCCCGGGATCCACTTCTATGCGGGCTACCCAGGGCTGCAGCAGCAGTATCTTCGTTCTCGTTTGTTCCTCGGTCTATGGTGAGGCGTTCTCTGTATCTCAGTCTGTGTTTATGCCGTTTACTTCGTGCTAGTTGCGTGTTTAGTAATTGCTTACTGCAGCACTGCATGCAGCAAGGGGTATTTTGCTTGCCCATGGGGCTGGCTGGTAGTAAAGTATCAGCCAGGAGAGCTGCAGCACGCAACAGCGTCTGCTTCTTCTTCTCCCTTTCCCCCTCTCCCTGCCCCCTCCAACCCGAGGATCTTAACCTACTGTACTCAGGGCAGATGGAGACTGTCTAGGGT
>NW_013569930.1:10148-10583 GCF_000499745.2 Eimeria mitis | reverse complement strand
TTTTTTTTTTTTTTTTTTGGTGGAACCCTAAACCCTTTTTTTTTTTCTGCTTTTGCTTATGAAGCCCCACTCTTCTATCTCTGAGGGTTTAGGGTTTAGGGTTTAGGGTTTAGGGTTTAGGGTTTAGGGTTTAGGGTTTGTGTGTTCAGATGGTGTATCGTCGGTTGCGGGCTTTAGAGAAGCTGCGAGAAGCATTTTGGTGCGGCAACGAAGCAGAGGTAGCAGCAGCAAGAGAGAGGGTGCAGCAGCAGCAGCAGCGCGAGGCAGCAGCAGCAGAGAGAAAGCAGCAGCAGGAACAAAAGAAAAGACAAATTGAATATGTAAGAATGGAAAGAGAAAGAGGGAGGAGACAAAGAGAAGAACAAAAAGAAGAACAAAGAAAACTCAAAGAAGCAGAAAGAGAAAAAAAAGAAAAAGAAAAAATTGAAAAAGAAA
>NW_013569930.1:9671-9921 GCF_000499745.2 Eimeria mitis | reverse complement strand
ATATATATATATATATATATATATATATATATATATATATATATATATATATATATATGCATATATATATTTGCTTTGTTGTTTACTTGTGTGTGTGTATACGCAGCAACGACTGCAGCAGCAAGCCGAGAAACAAAAAAACAAAAAAACAGATCCGAGTGTAAACAGGCAGCAAAGCCTGATGGCTTCGTGGCTGCGTAGGCCCGCTGCTGCTGCTGCTGCAGGGTACGGAGGGGGCCCCCCCGGGGGC
>NW_013569930.1:9011-9613 GCF_000499745.2 Eimeria mitis | reverse complement strand
CTCTGGGGCGGGGGCCCCAGGGAGAGAAGAGGGGGGGGTGGTTGTGGTTGACGATGAAGAAGAAAGAATTGAAATAAAAGAAAAAGAAGAAATAAGAAGAGCAGCAGAAACAGAAGCAAACGCTTGGAGGGTTCACCCTGAAGAGAGAGAAGGGTTTATAAGGGTTTTTGAGAAATTAGCCAGCTGTATGTACACCCCCATTTTTTTTCTTTTTTATACTCTAAACCCTAAACCCTAAACCCCACAATTTTTATTTCATATTTTATACTCTTTGTTTTATTATGAGCTTCAAGAAAAGGGGTTACACGATAGGGCTAGGGTTTAGGGTTTAGGGTTTAGGGTCTAGGGTCTAGGGTTTAGGGTTTAGGGTTTAGGGTTTAGGGTTTGTGATGGTGTTTCAGGTGCCCTCCAACGCCACCGGCGGGTCGACCCGAAGGACTTGCCGCAGCTAGCTGACGGCAAGTTTAAGGGTTTAGGGTTTAGGGTTTAGGGTTTAGGGTTTAGGGTTTAGGGTTTAGGGTTTAGGGTTTAAGGTTATTTTGTTTACCCCTCTTTGTATGTTGCGTGTATCTATGCTGCTGCCTGTGGTGTGTTTGCTGCAG
>NW_013569930.1:6049-6973 GCF_000499745.2 Eimeria mitis | reverse complement strand
ATATATATATATATATATATATATATATATATATATATATATATATATATATATATGTATATATATGTGTCTATAAATATATAAATATAAATATATAAATATAAATATATAAATATAAATTTATAAATATAAATATATGAATATTAGTATAAATATGTAAATATAAATATGAGTATTTATGTACAACAGTAGTTGCTTTTTATGCTTCTGTAGATGCATATATTTCTATCCACCTATTTATCTGTCTGTTAGCTAGCTAGCTAGCTAGCTAGCTGGCTAGCTGGCTAGCTAGCTAGCTGGCTAGCTAGCTAGATATATATATATATATATAGATAGATAGATCTGTTCATTTGTTTTTGTTTAATCTTTTTGTGTGTTTTTTTTGTTTAGTTTTATTTTTTTCTGCTTATCTTTGCCTGTTGTTTTTTTTTCTTTTTTATGTGCTTGATATTATTGATTTATTTTAATTTAATTTAATTAAATAATTTATTTTATTTTATTTTATTTTATTTTATTTTATTTTATTTTATTTTATTTTATTTTATTTGTTTTAGGGTTCACACACCCCACCGCCTTTCCTAATCTACGGGACGGCAACTGGTGCTCCGCGTATGGCTGTGCAGGCGACGACTGGGGTGCGTTTTATGTATGAATTTCTTTATTTTTTTGTGTATTTTTTTGTTTTTTTTCGTTAATTTATTTATTTTTATTGTTTTATTTTGTTTTTTATGATTAAAACTGCGAAAAAACGGCTCAAATTGCTCTCTTTTTCGCCTCTAGGCGACACCGTTTCAGGTGTATACGCAGCTCCATCGTCCACCGCCACCTCTATCATAATAAACACAATTAAATAAAATATAATAAATAAAATTAAATTAAATTAAATTAAATAAATATAATAAATATATAAGTATATGTAAATAT
>NW_013569930.1:5334-6038 GCF_000499745.2 Eimeria mitis | reverse complement strand
ATATATATATATATATATATATATATATATATATATATATATATATATATATATATATATATATTTACATGTTCATGTATATGTATTTATGTATACATGTGTATTTTTTCTTTATATGAATTTTCTATTAGCGTATACACAACAGCAGTTTGTTTGTATTTCTTTCATTTGTTGTTTTTTTTATTTTGTGCTGTTGTTATCTGGTGTTTCTTGTTCCGCCTGCTGCTGCTGCTGCTGCTGCCGCTTTCGCTGCTGCTGCTGCTGCTGCTGTTGCTGCTTCTCCTGCTGCTGCTCTTTTTGCTGCCCCCGCTGTTGCTGCTGCTGCTGCTCCTACTGCTCCCGCTGCTGCTGCTGCTCCCGCTGCTGCTGCTGCTGCTGCTGCTGCTGCTCCCGCTGCTCCTGCTGCTGCTGCTCCCGCTGCTGCTGCTGCTGCTGCTGCTGCTGCTGCTGCTGCTGCTGCTGCTGCTGTGCAGGGGGAAATCCTTTTTCTAAGTTGGATGCCGCGCCGATAAGTGCTCGCCGTAAATGGTCAGATGAAGACAGCGTCAACCTTCTTAAGGTCACTAAAAAATAAATAAAAAATAAATAAAATATAAATAAAATAAATAAAATATAAATAAAATATAAATTATATATACATATAAATATAATTATAAGTATCAATATACATAATATAAATATAAATATAAATAAAATATGAAGAA